>NW_024583293.1:60158-70274 GCF_018398535.1 Haplochromis burtoni | reverse complement strand
GGTGAACTCACCCGAAAACTCTGGCTGATTGGGACCCACACCCAGTTTCACACCTTGGCTCAGGCGATTAGAGGATCATCAGGGGGTCCTTTTGTCCCTCTGTGGGGTGTCACTCCCACTAGGTTTATATCTGGGACTCTCCACCATTTGACCTTAGAACTGAAAAAGCTTCTCGGATGAGAGGTGAAACGTCTTCAAGTAACTTAAATGCAGCAGCGAAGACAGCTGAGAATTGGGGAGCAGTTTCAGGTGTTATAGGGCATATAAGAGAGGGGCCCTGGGTTTGTTTGGGGGATGAGTGAGGAATTGGAACATTAAACAAAATGAAATTATGGTCAGACGGACACACATCAATCACTTCAACGCCGATCACTGAGAGCCCAGATGACAAGATGAGGTCAAGAGTGTGGCCCTGCTTGTGTGTAGGGCCGTTGACAGACTGGGTCAGATTAAATGAGTCCAAGAGTTGTAAAAACTCCCTAACCAAAGGTTTAGAGGGGCAACACATATGGATATTGAAGTCGCCAAGGATTAGAAGCCTATCAGTGGTTGGTAATGTCACAGATAGAAAATCCGAAAATTCCTTAATGAAGTCTTTGTTAAGGTGAGGAGGCCTATAAACTAGAGCACAGAGTACAGGAGAGGACAGATCCAGCATAAACAGTTGCAGTTCAAAACTGGTGTAGACACTTCTGGGTAGTATTCTGCATTTAAAGTGATCTCTGAAAACTGTTGCTAAGCCTCCTCCATGACGGCAGGTCCTAGGTGTGTTAAGGAAGTTACAGTTTTCAGGAGTGAATTCCACAAAAGCAGCTAGATCATCAGTAGTTAGCCAAGTTTCAGTAATAAAGAGAAAGTCCAAGCCATGAGAAACAAACAGGTCACGGTATATGAAAGTCTTGTTCACCACGGACCTTGCATTGATTAATGCCAATTTAAGTGGTGAAGAATCCAAGACTGAATGTGTGACAGCACCAGATGGTACAAATTCCAGATGCTGAAAATTGGTGATGTTGGCACCTCTTTTTTTTCCTGTCCAGTCTAGTTGGGTTACGACGGAAAGCTGACCAAATAGATGGTATTTGGTGAGAAAGTCCGTTTCCCACAGGATGATTATACACATGCAGATTATGACGGCAGCCCCCGGTGAATATAGCGTGGACAGCGAGCTATCCCCAAAGCAACACAGCGCGCATAAGTTTGGGGAGGCAGCCGAGTCCTTGTGTTAAGATGTAGCAGTTCCAATTTTGAATAGTGCATTCCGTCATTTGCATAAAGGTCCAAGCCTTTAATATGGCTATAAAAAACACTGCATAGTCCAATGATAAAACCAAGCAACAGTAGGCATATCCATTGTATGGTTAAAAGGGGAATCATAGTTTCTCCATTTGTTCACACAGCCAAGTTAAAACCACGTTAGCCAGCATGCCACAGCCACGAATTAAGTAGATGCGTCTCTAACAGCATCACCATCAACACAGGAGCACCTCAGGGATGTGTCCTCTCACCACTGCTCTACTCCCTCTACACTTCAGACTGTGTGGCCACCCATGGCTCCAACACCATTGTGAAGTTTGCTGACGACACAGTGGTGTTGGGTGTGTCGGGATGAAATATTATTTTACTATTCATAATCATTATTATTACTGTTGCATCACTTATGATTTATCATTATTATCATTTCATTGACACATTTATTGAAACTGATGATATTAAAGTCTGTATTTCATGTGTTAGTATAACTACATTATAATCTTATATACACATATATTGCCTTTTTGTGCTTATTAAAGGGTTGAAATTAATTAATGGTTTGAAGCTACAGCAGGCGCGAGTTCGACTGATCAATGGAGCAAAGTTCAAGCTGAAAGAATTGCCTATATATACAATTTAACACATATTATACATGATTGTTTAAGAGATGAAATAAAGGCCGTGTGCCCTGTGCTATGGATGTTTGCCTGGTAACAGATGACGTAGAGGGGGGTCATGTACTGAGGTTAAAACACAGACACATAGTCTGCCTGAGTGAACTGACTGCAAATGTTGTGTACCTGCATACGTGACAGTTTAGTTCTGATAAGCCCAGAAGAGTGTAATAACAGGAAGCATCTGGAGGAACAAAGGAAGTAGCTGTTCTTTTTTAGAATATCTCCTGAGATAGAATTACTGGAACATGCATGTTGTTTTTCATCTGCGGTGACGCGAGTTACTGGTCATCATAAGTATAAATATCACACCCACCTATTGTTCGGGGGAGATCGAGGCTGATGTTTTGCAGAGCCCATCTTCACCACATATATGCGTTTTAATAAAATCATTTGTGTTGACCCACTATGGACTTTCAGTCGTATGTCTCTTCTCAAATAAGAACCAGGTAACAGGTGCCATCTCCAACAGCGATGAGGCGGCCTACATTGACGAAGTGAAGAATCTGGCATCATGGTGCCAGGACAACCATCTCCAGCTGAACGTTGGCAAGACCAAGGAGCTGGTGGTGGACTTCAGAAGGAGTCAGCACAGAGACTACAAGCCCATTATCATCAATGGAGCTCCAGTGGAGAGGGTGCAGTCCTTCAAGTATCTTGGTGTCCACATCTCCTCAGACCTGACATGGGCTGCCCACATTCAGGTCCAGACCAAAAAGGCTAGGCAGCGCCTGTATCACCTACGACAACTGAGGAAGTTCAGGGTCTCTCCAAAGATCCTCAGGATTTTCTATACAGGCGCTGTGGAGAGCATCCTCACACAGAACATGACATCGTGGTTTGGGAACAGCTGTGTGAAGGACCAAAAAGCTCTCCAGAGAGTGATCCGTACAGCAGAACGCTGCTGCAGGATTGCTCTCCCCCCGCTTCAGGACACCTACACCAGGAGATGCCGGACTAGAGCAGCGCAGATACTGAAGGACCCGTCCCATCCTGGCAACAAACTGTTCCAACTTCTGCAATCTGGTAGAAGGTTCCGCATCTTCCGGGCAAGGACAGAGAGACTCAAGAGGAGCTTCTATCCCCAAGCCATCCGGGCCCTAAACCATAACAAGCCCTCCCCCCACACTCACACACCCGCCATCTCACAGCATCCATAAGTGACTCAGACAGGACTCTCTTCTAGACAGTCTGAACCCACCGGCACAATGTACATTTCAATTTTTTAAAATTTTTAATATGTTCAGTTTGTCTATTTTGTAAAATGTTCAAATAGTGTATTCTTATTTAATTCATTTAATGTAGAGAATTCATCCACTTGCTGCACACAATGCCACTTACTGCATATAGTGTCCCCCGTGTATATATTCACTTAATGTATATATTGCTCTTCCCACTGTAAACACATTATTCAGACAAAAAACATTGCGTTTATTTTTTATCATAACTCTAGTTTTACGTGGCCAGTCAACATGATTTAAAACTGGTATATAGTTTGAAGTCCGGGCTTTCGACTCTGACTCTGGGTCGCTGCATCTTGTTGCTGTGCCATCTTAAATGGGTTAAGAAATTAATATAGCCACTACAGTGACCATCAAAACAATGAAACAATATTGCCGTAAACAGTTTATTTTGTGACAGCATGGAACAAATGATAGTGTAATATGAAACGATAGATGTTTTTATATCGTCATCTGCTATATATCATTATATTGAACAGCCCTAGGGGCATGGGTGTCTCTCTTCACTCTCCTGAAGTCCACAAGGAGCTCTTATATGTTTGCTGGTATTCAGGAGCACGTTATTGTCAGCACACCATACAACTAGGTGCTTTACCTCTTCCCTATAGTCAGACTCATCATTGTCACTGATGAGACCAATCACTGGGGTCATCTGCAGACTTGATGATGCAGTTGGATCCATACCCTAGGTCTGCAGTCACAGGTGAAAAGGGAGTAGAGGAACGGGCTCAGCACAAAGCCCTGTGGAGTGCCAAGGTTGTTGTCTGTAAGGGTGATGGCGGTAGTGCATTTTTGGCATGACTTGACATGTTGGTCAGAAAGTCCAGATGGAGTTGCTGATTCCAAGTTTAATAATCAGTGTGGAGGCAATAACTGTATTGCATGGTGAGCTGAAGTCAACAAAGAGCATTCTTGCATAAGTAAGTAAAGTTTATTTATATAGCCCCTTGCACAGACGTGTCACAAAGTGCTTTACAAGAAAGGAAAGAAAACACAATACAGTCATAAATACATCATAAATACAACATAACCCCTTGTCTAATTAAAAGCTTTTTGAAATAAAAATGTCTTTAGCTGCATTTTTAAGTTCTCCACCGAGTCCAGACACCATAGAAGTAGAGGAAGTGCAATCCACAGTCTGGGTGCAACAGCTTGGAAAGATCAGTCCCCTTGAGTTCTAAAACGAGTATGGGGGACCACTAAAAGGTTTTGATTTGATGACCTCAGGTTGAGAAGGGGTATGTGTATGAATCAAATCAGCAATATAGGGAGGGGCATGTCCCTGTACTCTAAAGGTTAAAACTAAAAAGGAACCTAAATCTGATTGGTAGCCAATGAAGCGACTTTAAAACAGGAGTCATATAAGCTCCCTTAATCGATCGGGTCAGTAGCCTCGCTCACTCTACAACGGCTGTAGACGAGCTAGCCCTTTCTTGTTTAGAAAAGTAAACAGGCTGTTACAGTAATTGAGTCTTGTAGAGACATAAGGATGGATTATCATCTCAAGTTCACTTGTTGACATGATGGATCTAAGTTTTGAAACATTCCTCAAGTGAAAAAAAGCTTACTATCTTACTTACTACCAGCTGATTTAAATTCCCCCCAAACAAAAAGCTTCATCAAAAGTAACACCTAGATTTCTAAGGTTACGCTTCTGTGAGGAACCTAAATCACCGATTTGCTGTTTAATATCAGGCATTGGTCTGGTGCAACAATCAAAGATTCTGTTTTGTCTGGGTTTAGCTGTAAGCAATTGTTGTTCAACCATTGTTTAATGTTGGTTAAACACTCAATTGGAGCAGAGAGCTTATGAACTTCAGAAGGCTTAAATGACTATTATAGCTGAATATGATCAGCAAAAAGATGATAAGACGCATCAGGAGACTGCCATATTTTCTGTGTGCAAAAGGGCAAAAGCTGTTCAGGCATGTAGGTGATGAGTGTTTTGGCACTGGCGTGATGGAGGAAAGAAAGAAAATGGAGTCCATAAAATGAAATACATTTGGTTTTCTTTTTGTTTCCTGCTTGAAAGATGACCTAAAGTATATGATTTCTTCCTTGCTGTTCAGGCTTGTTTTATTTTTATTTACCAAAGTTAAATTCTGTCCATCACTTATCTAATTAATGTCAAGCTTAAATGCATATTACATTTCTATAAGCTTTAGTATTTGGAGACTTCAAGGAGCCCTTATTGTTTTTCATGCTTCCTATGTCTGCTTTGATTTCTTGATTTTTAAGTTTTGTCTTTTGGCCTCTAAAGGGTCCTTTTTTGTCACTTCCTCCACCTCTACATATATACCTGTCTTCAGGATTCATTTTTAAATCCTCACCCTTTCATAAAAAAATTTAACAGAGAAATTCACAGTCAGGCTGTATGACAGTCAGTGTATGTAGTCCATCTACACCATCACTCTTCATCTCACTCACTTAGTTCAAACATGATAAATTTACCGTCTGTTCTACAGACCTGCCAAAGCTCATCAAGCATTTCTATTTGGTTGTTGTATCACAGGTTCTAAAAACTTTCTGATTATTAAGCTTTAATAATTATTTATTTTTCATCTTTTGATAAAGCTATGCTAAAAGTTATCCCTGCTTTTAGTGTCTGCAGTAAGTTAGGATAAATGTATGCAGACCTGTCTCTGTACAGAGATGTGATCTTAATCTGGTCAAAAGGGAGGATGAAAATTTCCCTTAAAAATCGCTGCACCATTGAACATACAGAGATTACAGATGGACCGATCCGATATTACGTATCGGTATCGGTCCGATACCGACCTAAATTACTGGATCAGGTATCGGAGAAAAATAAAAAAATGTAATCCGATCCATTAAATATCAAAAAAACATCTCACAAAACTTGCGACATGGCGATACTCGGCTCACAACCGTAGCACGTCGCAGCAGTGTGCATCACGTGATAGAGCGGCTGTGTGTATTTGGCGCCTCGCTACCAAACCAACATTTCATCTCCGAGGAAGTGATCCCAGAGAGAAGTAAAGCAAGTGTGTAAGTTCATCTCTGAATGTTAGTAAAGCATTCCAGCCTTAAGCTTAACAACCGATATATGGAGCGACTGCCTCTCTCTCTCTCTCTCTCCCCCTCCCTCTCCTGTTGCTACTTCAATCATGAAACTGATCAATGATCAGCTGATCGGCTTTTCTCTCTTGTTTGTTTATCGCCCACTTCGCGGCACAAAGAGGAAACCAGCGGCTGAACAACGGCAGAACGTTTAAATTTGATAAGCTGTTGTTAGAATTTAGTTAATATTACTTTGTACACCAGGATCTTTTTCTACGCAGCTGACGGCTGGTAACTGTGCAGGGGCGGGGTCTAACAAAGTTTAGCCAGGGGGGCCGATAAGGCATTAACAGGGAAAGGGGGGCACAAAGACATACTTTTCTTTCTTATTCTCATTTAAAATGTCTAGCTTTTAATAAATAATTATCTGAATCTCACACCCAAAGTTTTAATCTGCTGTAAAATGTATAGAAGTCCATTACTGTATATAGTAACTGTTAAGTCTAATATACCCTAGTAAGCTATAGTACTTTTTCCTTTGGGAAGATACCATCTGTGCAGTCTGCAGTTCTGTTGAAGAAAGATGTTGAACCTATTTAATTATTCTTGGAAAATAATTTATTTCTGTGCATTTTTTTTCACACTGCATCAAATTAAAGTTGATTACGTCGATTAAGCATCATGGGGAGGAGGGTGGGGGGTGGTTCCCTATTTTTTTTTCCTTTGCTGGGAGTTTTAGAGCCCTATTAGTTAGGTTGCTTACTCTTTAAAATACCAGAATAGGAAGGATGGAGTAGGTTTAAGTTTATTAGATTGATCAGTATTGCTGAACTATGAAATATTTTGGGTGCAGTGTATTTTTTACATACAGGTATAACAGAGTAGATTTAGTGTTTTGTTTTGTTTTTTTACTTGAGTATGAACTTATACAAAAAGCAGCAAGATATTAAAAAAACAGTTTTATGGATTAAAAAACACACTATATCGGATTCATATCGGTATCGGCAAATATCCAAATTTATGATATCGGTATCGGACATTAAAAAGTGGTATCGTGCCATCTCTAACAGAGATCTGTCCAAGTGGTGAATAAATGGTAAGCAAAAGTCAGTTATCATTAATGTTTCTGCAAATGTTTCCAGCTCTTCTTCCTCTATCCGACATTCTCTCCATACCTGAGAGTGTCCAGTCTCCAGCATGGATCCTTCAGTTGAGCCGACAGCAGCTTCATTCCTGAGGCGCCTGGATGATTGTAGCTCAGGTCCAGCTCTCTCAGATGGGAGGGGTTGGAGCTCAGAGCTGAGGCCAGAGAAGTACAGCCCTCCTCTGTGATCAGACAGCCTGACAGACTGCAGACACACAAAACAATTGACCTGAAAATGCTTCAGTCAAATTTTGCCTTTGTTCTTCTTTTTTCAGATACAATGACCCTCACTCACTCTATCCATTCAATTGAACCAGGTCCGGGCCAGCCAAAGGCGGAGCCTGCCCCGAGTGGTGGCCAAAATTGCAGCTACATAGCAAAAGAGGCGGAGGTGGGAAGAGCTGCAGGTTTGGTGGAGCGTGGGCTGAAATGCTGCTGCAGTTGAGATTGACTCAACTGCATGGCACCTACAAGCATGTCTTTCCGGCTTAAAATCTGTGCTCTGCTAGCTGTTGATGGTTTTTGTTACAGCTGGCAGCAGGACAGCTGCAGTCATTTGAATGTATACCAGCAACCGTGTCAAAAGTGTACAATAAAGATGCTAAAAAAGCATAGAAATGTCATCTGGTCTGCCGTGGTTTATTACACGGTATTTGACTACAGATGGAAGGAAGATATCCATTTTAATGTGAAGATACTGCCAACAGAACCAGGATGAGGGAAAATTGAAGAGAAAAAAAAAACATAAACAGCAAAATACAATCTACAAGAGAGCAGAGATAAATGTTAATGTGCTCAAGTTGCAGAAGAGTGGAGAAGAAATGTTCAGTACTTCATGGGAACTCCCCCAGTAGTCCAGACCTGTGGAAGCGCGACTCAGGATGGATTCAGGGTCACCTGATCCACCCCTACCTATATGCTTTATCAAAAATGAAACCCTAACCTTACATATCTATATTATTGCTAATATATATTGTAATATATCTATATCACTAAAGCACTTCTGGATGGATGCAAACTGCATTTCGTTGCCCTATACCTGTGCATGTGCAATGACAATAAAGTTGAATTCTATTCTATTCTATTCTATTCTATTCTACCCTAAGTCTATTTTTAAATACTCTAACGAATCACAAGTAAGGCTGTTTAATGCTCACTGCTTACCTCGTTGCATGGCAGTGAGCACTGAAAATGATGTCACATCATCCGTTTTAGTGTTGCTTCAGCTGGTTGTGCACATAATGATTATTTTTAACCTACCACATGGAACTATCACAGCTGGGTTGGAAGCAAAACTATTGCATCAGTTTTTCTACCATTTTAATTACATTTCAGTACAGAAGGTCTCAGAGATTTACAGATTAAACAGGAGGCATTGCAACAGTTTGAAAATATTAGACTAGGTTGAAAAAAAATTCTCTAGTGTTGTTGCTTCTAGTTCTGATTTCTTTTGCTTCCAGTTTTGATCTCTTTTTCTATATCATTGCTGATCTGGGTGAGGGTATACTGGTGACCAAAGGCACCAGAGTAAAGTGCTCTGCTTGGAGAATACGGTCTCATGAGGTCTTTAACATATCATTGAACCTGAATAAGCAGGACTTTGTATAGCGGAAGAATTTGGATTTTAATTCTTGTTTCAACAGGGAGCCAATGATAAGGACCTAATATGGGATAAATATAGTTGCTCTTAGTAAGATGAAATGATGATTTCAATTTTTTCAATACTGATCACGGGAAAGAAAGCAGAATTATATTTTGTCTTTAATGTGCATATTAGAGGACAAAAAATAGACCGCATTTGATCACAAGATTAATTGTACTGTTATGAAAAGAACAGAGCTTTACAGCTTCTCTCTGAGAGGAAACAGCCACTTAGTCTAAAAACAAAGAACACACACACAAACCTGAATTTAATGTGTATTGATGGGGCAATGACGAGTTGCTAGAATAGCTAATTCCTTATTTTAAACACATTATAAATGTCGCAATCTACTGTGATTTAGAAATAATGAAAAAAAAAAAACCTATGACACAAAAATAAATGGAAAAAACTCACATTTAATATGTTTTAATTGGTTAGTTACATCATTTGATGAAAAAAAAATATCCTTTGATCTGACCTCAGAGTGTTAAGTTTCCAGTGTGGACTCTGCAGTGCAGTAGACAGAAGCTTCACTCCTGAATCTTTTAGGTCGTTGTTACTCAGGTCCAGCTCTCTCAGACTAGAGGACTGGGAACTGAGAACTGAGGACAGATCTTCACAGCTTCTCTCTGAGAGGAAACAGCCACTCAGTCTGAAAAATAAAATAAAATGGAGTTTCTGTTCAATACCAAAAACTTTAAATGTTCAACTTAAAGAAAACTGTTCTCAGTGTGCACTCATGCTATTGCAGCCACGTGATTGGTTTGGCAAAACACTGTTCTCATTGTCATTGTCTTTCCATTTCTTTAGTCTAAATGTGGCTAGAATGCACTCTGTTGACTTTGTATTGATTGTGCCTCGTGTTTTTATTGAAAAGACATTTATTGAAAAATAGCTAATTAGTATTAACAAACAAGAAGAAAATTCAAATCTTCACCTGAGCAGTGCATTGACAAAGAGAATTTGGTTAAGAAGATCAGAGCAGTAGTAAGAAAGGACATTACAGTAGGAGAACATCATGCATCGTTAACCTCCTAGGACCGGGCATTTACACATGTGGACATCGCGCACCGCGGATGACGTCAGTGCGCACACTGTGTCTGAGGAGGATGTGCGGAAGTGCTTCAGGAAGGTGAACGC
>NW_024583293.1:48480-58129 GCF_018398535.1 Haplochromis burtoni | reverse complement strand
AACATTATGCACTCCACACTGTATATAAATGCCACTTGTTTTGCACATGTCCAACTACCAACCTCTGTATATTTTATTTTATTGTTTACTCTATGTAATTTGTAAAATATGTATACACAAACACACACACACACATGTAGAAAAACATATCTAGTATACACATCCAGTAATGCATATACTATTATATATTGTACATATATTTATTAGTCTCAGATTTAGCCATTCTTATATTTTGCTTGTTTTACGTTATTGTATTTTTTGCACACCTCTGTTGCTTGTGAAGCTCGCACACAAGAATTTCACTCACATGTACTGTACCAGTGTACCTGCACATGTGATGTGACAATAAAAGTGATTTGATTTGATTTGACATCACATTTTGGGTTGTCTAGACCAAAATACAAAATGTTGCCTCTGTTCTATCAAATTAATTTTAATATTGGAAAATTAAAACTTGAGTAGGAAATGCAGTTTTTAAATGAAGATTTCATTTCTGAATTGAAAAAAAATATTCCTGCCTACCACACACAGGCTATGTAGTACCTCAGTGAAACAATAATTCCCTTTCATGCTAAATTATGAACTGAATGATTGATCAATATTTTTTTATTTGCATTTTGGAATGCTGAATTCAATTTCACTAGCCACACCCAGGCTTGATTACTGACAGACCTGTTGAATCGAGCGATCATTTATCCCTTGTACAATATTCATATTGACCCATTTGAAATTTTTAACAGAAAAACAAACAAACAAACAAACAAAGAAAAACACAAAACACAAGTCCAGAGGGCAAAACAGATAAACACTTCCATGTCACATTACAGAATCTTCCACAATCAGTGTGACCAAAAGGTTGAGCTGTCAGAGGACTCTAGAACTCATATTTGAAGAGAGTCAGGCATACAGTGACATGGAAGAGGAAGATGTCTCACAATAGGAGGATAATTTAGAAATAATTTCATTCTGGTTCTGAAAGTAAATCTAAAGGTGGCCGTCACTTGGAATCCCTCAGTGACAGAGTCCCTGCTCAGCTGCTAACATAAGACGAATTTTACCAGGACACACATGTTTGCAGCAAGTCATTTTCAAGATATCAAGTCAATCAGAAAATTATTCTGGATATAACCAGTCCTGAGGTGAAACTTATTTTCAGTGACCAGCAGAAAAAACATCATGAAGACATCACACATTTGTAGGCCTACATTGGGATCCTCATCCTTGGTGTATACAGGTCAAGAGGGGAGTTGACTGAAAGTCCGAGGGATGCTGAGACATGGAGAGAAATTTTTAGAGCTACAATGTCTGTGAAGAGCTTTCACATGAAAGCTCTCAAGGATCATCAGATTTGATTATCCTGAATCAAGACATGTTAGAAGGCAGTCTGCACTGTGTGGGACTAGTGGGTGGACCGGGTTCCCCTTTTATACTAACACTAACTACTGATCTTATCTATTTCTGATTTTATCTGTTTTGATTTTATATACTGTTTTGTTTGTTTGTTAAGCTTAAATTTCAAAACTTTAACTACTGATTTTATCTACTGTTCTGATTTTATCTGTTTTGATTTTATATACTGTTTTATTTGTTTGTTTGTTTGTTAAGTGGGTTTAGAGCTCTGGGTAGCTCCCCAGCTGGGTCTAGACTGGGTCTAGAGAGTATTTTAAATTCAGGGAATTTAAAATAGAAAGTAGCTCGTCCACAGAAGGACTGGTAGCTCCCCTTACGATAAGGGTTCAGATCGCGCGAACAGGTGTGAAATGTGTGTGTTTAGTTAGTTTGTTTGTTTGCTTGTTTTAATCAATTTTAAATCATGCTTTTTATTTGCTTTTGTTTCTAATGTCTCTGTAAAGCACTTTGAATCACCTTGTTGTTGAATTGTGCTATACAAATAAATTTGCCTTGCCTTGCCTTGCCTTTTATGACACTGGGCAAAGTGTAACTGTGGACGATTCGCCTGTGGGTTAGAGTTTGCCTCCATTTCAGGCAGTGTATCCCATCCAGACCAGCAATGGCATGACACTTTGGCCTGTATGTGATCTTGCTTCATTTTATGTATGGAACATGTAAATTTATACAGAGAAGCCAGAAAGAGGAGCTGCTGAAAGAAACCAGGGGACACAAGTGTGACTGATAAGATTTAAACTGCAGGGCTAAGTACGCCAAGGGAGTCAAGCTGGGTGACTCATCCACACCAGCTCCAGAACCTCATAGGATCAGGGATTAGAAGTTCTTCCACAAAGAGCCAAACGAGATTTCCAGTACATGGGTTTGTAGACAAAACCCATGTAGCTCTGCTATCTGTTTTTTCATCAGTTCAGTCTCTAGTTCAGTCTCCTGTGTTGCTGTCTGCTCAGTCTCTAATTCAGTCTCCTGCTCAGTCGCCCTTAGCTCAGTCTCCTGCTCTGTTGTCTGCAGTTCAGTTACCTGCTCAGGTTGCAGTTCAACCATTAGCTCTGCTTTCTCCTCAGTATGCAGTTCAACCTTCTCCCTAGTGTGCAGCTCAACCATTAGCACAGCCTGCAGTTCAATCAGTAGCTCAGCTATTTACTCAACCGTCAGTTCGGCCATCAGTTCAGCTACCCATACAGCCAGGGGTCCCCATACCTTCTGGCCCTGCATCTGCTGGAGGCTCAGGTTAGCCAAACCAGCACTCCGTGGCTCCCACACCGGCATCTGCCTCATCCACTGGGGCTTCTAGAGAGCCCAGCCAGCATTTCCTTGTGTCCGCTTGGGGTTCTGGAGGGTCCGAGGGGCCCATTCAGCCATCTGCCATCTGGATCATTTCAGCCATCTTTGGTCCCCACTGGAGGGTCCAGTGCATCCATCCAGCCTGCTCTCTAGTGTGTGCAATAGTCATCTGATTTTGACAGCTTGTTCAAATCACAACCTCTGGGTGCATTTGGGTCCTTTCTTCACCTCCACATGGCTTGCCTCGTCAGCCGTGACAGTGTCAAGTCCGCGTCTTTGTAAATGTTGCATGTTTCATGTTTTATTTTGACAGTTCCAAGTCCTGTGTTCAGTGTTTTCAGTTTTGTATCAATGGCTGTATCCCAATTCAGGGTCTGCAGCCTTAAAGTACGCAGCCTCAACGATCCTCAAGGGCCGCGTACTTAAAGACCGCTAAGGCCGGAAGTGCGAGGCTTGTGATATGGGACGGTCTAGCCTCCGTTGCGCTGCCCAGGTTGCCTAGCAACCATGATACTAACAGCTGGAAATGTTTCATACAGCTTTGTTTGACAGAAATGAAGGAGAAAATCTTTTGTTCATTTGTTTGTTTGTTTCTACATGAGCTTTGATCATTCTCTGTAAGATTAAGCTCAGCTATTGAACAGCGTATATTTTAAAGTAAAGGCTGTAAAACCAAGTTAGTACAAACGTCACTTATGTCACATAACTTTGCCGACATGTGGCCAACAGTCATGTTTTGATGTTCTTCGTTATTAAACATTTGCACATAAATAAGTGACATGATATTCATCCGCCGTTTTTTTTTCGGCAAAATTATCCACACCCACCTCTGCGCTATGCATTCTGGGATATGTTGGGCCACGAAGTCTACACCACCACGTCCTTAAAATTCAGGGAAATGAAGGACGCATTTGAGGGCCGCATTTCGAGCAGCCTTTGAATTGGGACAGCCTTCGTCGCGTCGCTGTGACGTAATCGGCCTTAAAATGCGGCCTTTAAGGCTGCAGACCCTGAATTGGGATACAGCCTGGGTCTCAGTATTTGCCATTGGTTCCAGCTGTGTTTCGCTCCTGTATCCCATTCCCTCATTATCCTCTGTGCATTTAAGCCCTATGGGCCCCTAGTCACATCTTTGCACATTGCTGTGCGTTTTTCCCAGGCTTCTGGTTTCTACTTTCCTACGTTCTTAACTTCCCAGTTTTTTTAGATTTGTTTTCTTATTCCCGGTTTTGTATTATTTAAATTTTGATAGAGCATTAAAGCTGCCTCCGTGAGTTCACTCCTGCTCCAGCCTGCCACAGCGCTCTATATCACAACTAAGAGTCACCTCTGTTGCGGAGGATAAATTCTTTTGTGTTATCAGCCTCAGGAAGCAAAAGTTAAGGGCATCTCAGATTAAAGCCCAGATAAATGCCACACAGAGTTCCAGTAGCAGACATTTCTCTACATCCACTCTTCAGAGGAGACTGTGCTAATCAGGCCTTTATGGATCCTGCAGTGATATCCTATCCCATCCAGTTTGCGTTTAGTTGGACCATCATTTATTTTTCAACAGGACAATGACCCCAAACACACCTCCAGGCTGTGTAAAGGGCAATATGACCAAGAAGGAGAGCAATACCTATCCATCGAAATCTTGAGGGGGGGTGTCAACGTAATTGCACATGAAAATAAAGTGGCAGGAGTGAGCAGCAGTTCAAGTTCATGTGCAGTACAAGATTAAAAGTGGCAGTCAGTATAGTATTGCACAGAGTATGAGTTTTTGTGAATATTGATAAAAGTGAAGTGAACAGTGCAGATTGTAGAGTGTACTTGAACAACTGTAAGACAGTATCTGTTTGCATCCTGTGAAGTGAGGTGTGTTTTCAGGTGTTGAGGTGTCGAATGGCTCGATGGTAAAAACAGTTTTTAAGTCTTGTAGTCCAAGCAGACTGGCGCCTGTAACATCTGCCAGATGGTAACATGGAAAACAGCTGGCGTGCTGGGTGGCTGTGGTCCTTGATGATGCTGTGTGCTTTACAGAGGCACCGCTGAAGATAAATGCCCTGAATGGCAGGAAGCCTCATGCCAGTGATGTTCTCTGCTGCCTTCACCACGTTCTGTAGTGATTTCTGGTTGCTGGCAGAGCAACTCCCATACCAAACTGCGATGCAGCTCGTCAGCAAGCTCTCAATTGCACACCTGTACTTCCTGAGGAGGCTGAGGAAGTTTGGCATGAATGCCAACATGATCTCAAACTTCTACAGGTGTTACAGTTGCTGGCGAGCTTTTCAGATTACAGTGTCTGTGTGAAGGTTCCAGGAGAGATCCTCAGTGATGTTGACTCCAAGGAATCTGAAGTTGCTTACCCTTTCGACCTTGACAACGTTGATGTGGATGGGCCAGTGTTCCCCGACTGGTGATTTCCGGTAGTCCACTATCATTTCCCTTGTTTTGCTGACATTGAGAGACAGGTTATTATCCAGACACCACTTGTACAGTGCCATCACCTACTCTCAATAGTGCAGTCTCATCATTGTTCATGATGAGGCCTATGATGGTTGTATCATCCACAAACTTGATTAGGGTGTTGGACCTATGTTTAGCGACACAGTCGTGTGTGAACAAGGAATATAGCAGGGGCTCAGCACACATCACTGTGATGTTCGTGTATTTAAGATGAGTAGAGAAGAATTGTGACTACCACATGAAGCCAAGAGTGTGCAAAGCAGTAATTAAAGTAATTCAAGCTATAAAACATATTTTGAGTTATTTCACACGTTTTTTTAAAAAAACTATGTGATTCCCTATGTGTTCATTGAGAATAATCTACAATGTAAATAGTAATGAAAGTAAAGAAAAAACATTAAACGAGAATTTGTGTCCAAACCTTTGACTGGCAGTGTATATTTTGTATAAAGCTTTTCTGTTTACACAATAATATAATTAAGATTAAAATATATATCAGTGGAAAAGTTTTAATCCTGACCTGAGAGTTTCCAGTGTACAGTGAGGACTCTGCAGTGAAACAGACAGACACTTCACTCCTGAATCCTGCAGGCTATTGTTATTAAGGTCAAGTTCTTTCAGACTAGAGGACTGAGAGCTGAGAGCTGAGGACAGAGCTTCACAGCTTCTCTCTGAGAGGTTACAATGACTCAGCCTGGGGAAAAAATAAAAGCAAACAATAAAGAAATACTGGTGTTCAAATGCCTTACTAAGATGTAACAACACATGAATGACATCAGATTTTTTGGTTGTTATTTGTCAACTGATGTAAAATAAAATATCATTTGATCTGACCTCAGCATGTTCAGTGTACATTGTGGACTTTCCAGTCCAGAAGACAGAAGTTTCACTTCTGAATCCCAAATGTTGTTGCAGCTCAGGTCCAGCTCTCTCAGACGAGAGGAGCAGAGAACTGAGGACAGAGCTTCAAAACTTTTCACTGAGAGGTTACATTGACTCAGTCTGAAAAATAAGACAAACATTAAAACCAATGCTTGTGTAAAAGTGTGATCAGGAGTCATTAAGTTTGATAACATCCAATACAATTTTTTCAGGAACCCATAATTCCTTAGTAATATATAACAATACATGAATTAAATTCACTTGTTTTGGCTAAAATATTTAATTGGTTAATTTTGTCAACTGATGAAAAATAAAATATCATTTGAACTGACCTCAGTGTGTTCAGTTTACATTGTGGATTCTTCAGTCCAGAAGATAGAAACTCCAGTTCTGAATTCTCCAGGCTGTTGTAGCTCAGGTCCAGCTCTATCATGCTAGAACACTGGGAGCCAAGAACTGACGACAGAGCTTTATAGACTCTCTCTGAGAGGTTACAGTGAGTCAGCCTGAAAACAACGAACAATAAGCAATATTTGTTATAAAAATTATATCAGTTCACATATTATAATCAGTCAAAGAAAAATGCCAGTGAGCAATAAAATTCATGGTTAATCAATAAGCTAAACATCTAAAACAAAAAACACTGTGTGTTCAGGATGGACAGGGAGTCCAGCAAGTGTAGATTCAGTCTAGATTGTAGAAAGTTATTCTTATTGTTACAGACTGACATGAATCTTTTTAACTTCCAATTAAGCGCAAAGAAGGAAGCATCAGTAGTAATAAGAAACCTTGATTTACATACTTGTTCAAGCTAAACATTTCTTTTTTTTTTTCCTCTTTGCTTTAAGAAATGCAAAAATACAAAATACTCACTGTACATGTGGTCTGTATTGCTTGGAACTAAGGTGGAGTAAACAACATCATAGCTTTACATAATTTGCTTTATGGCTGGATTGATTTAAAACTCCAAAAGGTTGTGAGTCTACCAGACTTACAAGTATTGCTTAAGTGGGGAAAAAAAAAAAGGCATGAACACTGCCAGGACTCAGAAAAGCTTCAGTCTATTTACACCTACAAGCCAGTGGACACTCAATGATGAGGATGTACACATCAAGGACACGGAGGAACACTGTATCATGGTCCTGAGTCCATGAACTCAGTGATTTTGGTTTTGTATATTATTATTATTATTATTATTATTATTATTATTATTATTATTATTATTATCATCATTATTATTATTATGGTTTCGTGAACTGGCATTCTGACTTTTGTTTTTGCTCCCTCTGTAGGTCGCTGATGTTAGTGTTTCCCCTGTCTCATAAGATCCAGCTGTTACCCCCACCTGTGTGTAATTTCCCTGTGTTCCTCAGTGTGTACTTAGGTTATGTGAACTCGTGTGCTGATTGCTGGTCTGTCTGTAAATCTACCGTGTGTTCTCCCTGACGTCATCCTTCATGTACCTTCGCTCTCCATCCTTCGTGTTCAGGTTTGCTTTTTAGTTGTTTAGTTTCTCCCAGTTCAGGTTACTTTTGGTTCCATTTTGCCATCTTCGCATTGTGTTTTGTTTTGCAATAAACCTCCCTGGCATATCAGCAAGTGCCTGCATTTGGGTCCTCATTTATTCCTCCACACGGCTCACTCTGTTAACCGTGACACACTGGTTTGAGCACGGAGTCAAGGAGGCCATTTGCATGAAAAGGGAAAGACCAAATCTGAATCGAGGAAGGGCCTAACAGTACATCTGTCAGTGGGCGATCGTGGCTCAAGAGTTGGGAGGTCGCCTTGTAATCGGAAGGTTGCCGGTTCGAGCCCCGGCTTGGACAGTCTCGGCCGTTGTGTCCTTGGGCAAGACACTTCACCCGTTGCCTACTGGTGGTGGTCAGAGGGCCCGGTGGCGCCAGTGTCCGGCAGCCTCGCCTCTGTCAGTGCGCCCCAGGGTGGCTGTGGCTACAATGTAGCTTGCCATCACCAGTGTGTGAATGTGTGCGTGAATGGGTGGATGACTGGATATGTAAAGCGCTTTGGGGTCCTTAGGGACTAGTAAAAGCGCTGTATAAATACAGGCCATTTACCATTTACCATCTGTCACCATCTTACAATGCTGTGATTGCAGCAGTTATCCATCTCTATATAAATGGAACCAATTGCCATAGATCAATGCTCATGACAACTTGCATATTAACAATCATGCAACTGACTTCACAGCCATTAAGTGTGCTAGTTTAAGTCACTATGGAAAGGTACTATTTATAAGGTTGGCGAAACCTGTAGTCAGCCAAGACTGAAGAAGTCACTTGGATGTCAAAACATTTCTCCCGCTGAAAATCCTACGTCCAGATGAACAGAATAAACTTTCTGAGGTTTCTTTACCTGAATGAATGAGCATGCCTCAAGATAGATAAACACTGACTGAGGAAGGATCTACTGTACAGACAAACAAACAAACAAACAAACCCTTCAGCTCTGTGTTATTCACAACTTTTTGTTGGGAAGATGAAAAGATAGGTGAGTGAGAACTGACAATGACAGAAAGTTGTTTGTTTTTTTTGTTTGGGTTCTATTTTTTACAGTGAATTTGATAATAGTACATGATTAAGCCATGAAAAATGTTACAGTTGAAGAAGAAAATTCCCCTACTTAGAGATGCAAGTTCTTCCAATAATAGAACACAAAGTCATCATCAATTACTGACTTCTGATCAAAAACATCACTGACTATGCATTATTTCCAAATAAAGGTATGATCACATATTTACTCACAGAGCTTTGTTGGAGGCTTTGACCACTGGCAGCAGCCTCAGAAGAGCCTCCTCTGAAGCAGAGTATTTCTTCAGGTCAAACACATCCAGATCTTTTTCTGATGACAGTAAGATGAAGACCAGAGCTGACCACTGAGCAGGAGACAGTTTATCTCTGGAGAGACGTCCTGATCTCAGGGACTGTTGTATCTCCTCCACTAGAGAACCATCATTCAGTTCATTCAGACAGTGAAAAAGATTGATTATTTTCTCTGCAGGCAGACTCTCACTAAGCTTCTTCTTGATGTACTGGACGGTTCCCTGATTGGTCTGTGAGCTACTTCCTGTCTGTGTCAGCAGACCTCGTACGAGAGTCTGATTGGTCTGCAGTGAAAGACCCAGGAGGAAGCGGAGGAACAAGTCCAGGTGTCCATTTGGACTCTGTAAGGCCTTGTCCACAGCACTCTTTTGGAGAGTTTGAAGATTTGATTTGTTAAATAATTTAGACCACATAGAGGTTGTTTGTTGTTCTTCCATCAGATTGAGTCCAGAGTTGATGAAGGTCAGATGGACATGAAGAGCAGCCAGAAACTCCTGAACACTCAGATGGATGAAGCAGAACACCTTGTCCTGGTACAGTCCTCTCTCCTCTTTAAAGATCTGTGTGAACACTCCTGAGTACACTGAGGCTGCTCTGATATCGATGCCACACTCTGTCAGGTCTGATTCATAGAAGATCAGGTTTCCTTTCTGCAGCTGATCAAAAGCCAATTTTCCCAGAGACTCAATTACCTTCCTGTTCTCTGGACTCCAGTGTGGATCTGTCTCATCTCCTCCATCATACTTGACCTTCTTCACTTTGGCCTGAACCACCAGGAAGTGGATGTA
>NW_024583293.1:46929-48157 GCF_018398535.1 Haplochromis burtoni | reverse complement strand
CTGATGAGGTTTATCAGCAGCACATCCACTGAGGTGGACTTTCTAGGGTCAGTTAGGATTGTAGTCTTGTGGAAGTTCAGAGGAAGTCGACACTCATCCAGACCATCAAAGATGAACACAACCCGGAAGTCTTCAAGGCTGCAGATTCCTGCTTCTTCAATTTCAGTAAAGAAGTGATGAACAATTCCCACCAAGCTGAACTTTTCCTCATTCAGCACATTCAGCTCTCTGAAAGTGAATGGAAATATGAACTGGATGTCCTGGTTGGCTTTGTCTTCAGCCCAGTCCAGGGTGTATTTCTGTGTTAAGACTGTTTTCCCAATGCCAGCCACTCCCTTTGTCAGCACTGTTCTGATTTGGTCATCTCTTTCAGGTGAGGCTTTAAAGAGGTCTTCTTGTCTGATTGTTATTTCTGGTCTGTCTGGTTTCCTGGATGCTGTTTCAATCTGTCTGACCTCATGTTCATCATTGACCTCTGCAGTCCCTCCCTCTGTGATGTAGAGCTCTGTGTAGATCTGATTGAGAAGGTTTTTGCTTAATGTTACAGAGATCCCTTCGACCACACGCTCATACTTCTTCTTCAGATGAGACTTGAATTTAGACTGACATGGCTGCAGAGTCTCTGAATGAAAAAAAAGAAAGAACAGAAATTAAAATAAGAAGAAAAAAGTGGCAAAAATCAGGAAACATACTTTTCCTACAGATCTTTATCTGATGAAGTTGTTTATGTTATATTAAAACACAATTAAATGTACTTTTTTTTCTAAGATTCTTGTCAGTTTAAAAGAAAATCCAGTCAGAAGTTCAAAACCTTGACTTAAGTGACACCATGTTAGCAGGCCAAAAATAACACTGCATTGACTAATGAAAAACTTAGAAATGTCATAGTTTAACATTGAATGTTTCTGGTTCACTTGATCCAGCCCCAACTGATGAAATTTGTCAAGTAAGCACTTACAGTGCAAATATTACATTTCTGAAATAAAAAGGAAGTTTTAAAATCAGCCTATAAATACTTAGAAATCACTGAAGTTAATTTAAATGTCTTTGGGTTACTGTGTAGATTCAGAACCACAAGTTTGTGTGTGTTATGCAGTGTTGGGTAAGTTACTTTAAAATAGTAACTGAGTTACATTACTAGTTACTTCTCTCAAAAGTAACTCAGTTACTTCAAGTTACTCGTTACTTTCAAAGTAACTAGTTACTAGGGAAAGTAACTTTGGTTTTA
>NW_024583293.1:42496-45637 GCF_018398535.1 Haplochromis burtoni | reverse complement strand
AAAATAAACTCCACCTAAACTTGGTTCATATCTGACCCAGAGAGACTGCAGGTCATAACTTCTTACCTGAAGTTCAGTTCACACTTGGACCGGCGGCCGCCTCGGGTCTCTTTTCCTTCTGTGTCCCTTTCCCTCCTCCAACTGCTGGCCTCACCACTTGCTAATATTACTGAATCTGTGGAAGCTCCGCGATGCCACCACACGAAGTAACGAGTAACGACCCTTTCTAAATCCCAGTAACGACTAACGCGTTCCTGGTTTTGGCATAATAACTAGTTACCGTGCTCGTTACCACAATAATAACGTAGTTACTGTAACGCGTTACTTAATAACGCGTTAGTCCCAACACTGGTGTTATATGTAAGTGAGATGTTCATATGACATGAAACTTTTACAGTATCATAAGACAAAAATAAATTTGGTTTGTATTGTTTTCATATAGGTACCCTAGGGGGTAGGGTACCACACCTGAGGAGCTAAGGCTAAGTTAGCTCTTCAGGGTATGTTAAGGATATTTTTAGGTTCTAATATTATATGACATCATTCAAATAGAAATAAAGTACATAAACGTCCTAAGTATTTACAGGTATTTCGTCAGCTAGATGTAAACATTTTTTTCCAAAATAACTATGGATGACATGGTTAAATTACAAGCCAGTTATTTTACAGTAATAATAAGAATAAGAATAAGAATTTTAAAAATGCATGAATAATTCAATTATTATAACTGTAGAGATATCACACTGGAGAACATGAGTCCATAACGAATTATAATGTTAATAAACTGGCAAGTGTGTTAAGAACTTCATTGATAACAGTTTTATGAATAAAATTTAATACATGTATTTTCAAAAATATTGACATACATGTAACAGTTTGCTAATTAAATAAAAAATTTTAAACATGAAAATGAGTTAAAACAAAACAAAAAAACCCCTTTGTTTTACAGATATGTGGTCTCACCTTTCTTTGTAGATGAGGAGTGATGCAGTTGAGAGGAGAGAACTGGATCTATAATCCGAAGATGGTTGATAGTTATCCTGCAGGCTTTGTTTCCTTTTTTTTTCACTGTGTCAATAAGGCAGCGAGCCTTATTTGCTCTGGTTTGGTTTTCTTCTAATATCGATTCTTTCTCCAGATCATCCAAAACACCATCACTTACAAGGGCTTCAAGGAGCTGTGTAAAGATTTCTATTGACACCCTCTTCACAAATTCTGTCCGTAACATGGCAAGCTCCTCTAATAGATGAAGAAATGAACATGAATGTGTCACTTAGTGTCACAGTCAGGCTGCGAAGCTGACTGTATAAATGTGAGGAGTGGACCCAAAATGCAGACACATAGAACAAAACGTGAATGTTAACAAGAAGTGAGCCATTTAATATGGCTGATGGAAAAATACTAAGGCAAACAAAGATGAGACTAAACAAACAACCTAAACTGGGGAAACTAAAAATAAACATGAAAAATCCTAAACATGAAAGTTGGCATTGATACAAAGTTACCTGGAACATTAAACGTGGAACATGGAAACCTAGGAGCATGGCATGGAAAAGAACAGACGACCTGACAAGGAATGACTGACAACACAGGACTAAATCACACAGGAGGATAATGAGGGAAGTGGGAACACATGGGGAAACAGCTGACACACATGCACATAACGACATCACAGGGGAAACGTAAAACTAAACACATTGAACACAGGAACACAGGACCTCTTCAAACTTAAACAGGAAACATAATGAAATGCAAACATGACAACATGAACTTGAGAATTAAAAAGACATGCATACATGAAACATATAAAGGACAAGGAAGACTTAACACAGGGGTTGAAAACACAAGGGGAAACTAATAAACAAATGAACTTAGAAAACCCAATGAACTTAAACATAAACCATAGATATCAAAATAAAGTAAAACTTAAAACGCTGGGTCAACAGACCCAGGAACGTGACACTTAGTAAACTTAACTCTGTTTGAAAGATGTGCAAATAGATTACAATTCAGTTTTTTATGTGAGTGAATTCTGATAAAATTATATTTGTGAATATAAAGGTTCCACCCCTCCTGTGTGTAACTGATTAGTATGATTTCTGATTCCGATGCCAAGCAGGGCTTCCACATGGGCTTTCTTCCCTGAGCCAAAATGCTGAAGATGTGTTGTGAATTGAGGTTTGCAGCATGACAGTGACCCCCATAAATACCTCTGAGGCAGCAAAGTAGAAATAAATATTAGGCACATTAAGGTCATCAAGTACCCTAGCCAGTCTGCAAACCTCAGTCCTATATGTCTGTGAAGGTTCTCAGACGTCCAGGTTATCGTAGTCTAAACTTGGAAAGACTTCTTTAAGTTTTTTTTAAAGTTTTAAGAAACTTAAAGAAGCCCAGATGCTTTTCCTTCCAAGCTCCTCATACTCAGTCCTGTAGAAAGTCTGTGGATTCAGCTGAAACTTCAAGTTCCTAAGTGGCAGGCAAAGGTAACGAGGAGTGGGCCAAAATCTCTCCTGAGATGTGTGCAAACCTCCAAACAACTATGCTTGCCAAAAAAATAGGTTCTGCACCAAGTACTCCACTAAGTCATGTTTTCAAGTTCATCCAATTGATCATATGATCAACTAATCAATCACTCACTGGGTTATGTTTCTTTATCTTTCACTTTCTGCCTATTGCATACAACTGTGCAATGGAAACCTCTCAGACAGGCTGACCGAAGCTGACCCATAACATGACTCATCGACCGAGAGACAGTAACCTACAGTCTACTGTAGGAGGCTTAAACCTACCAATTAGAAACAGCTACAGTGCTTTTAAAAATGTGCTAAAATGTATTAGCACTTAGCTGTATCTGACTAGACTCATTTAACCATCAGTTAGATGAACAGTTCACTACAGCCACAGTTTTGATTCAGATGCTTATTATGAGATTAGACCTTTTTTTATTAACTTCCCTGACTTCAACTCCATCCATCCATCCATCCATCCATCCATCCATCCATCTTCTTCCGCTTTATCTGGGGCCGGGTCACAGGGGCAGCAGCCTAAGCAGAGAAGCCCAGACCTCCCTCTCCCCAGCCACCTCCTCTAGCTTATCCAGGGGAACACCAAGGCGTTCCCAGGCCAGCCGAGAGATATAAT
>NW_024583293.1:34247-41888 GCF_018398535.1 Haplochromis burtoni | reverse complement strand
TCACCCGATGAAGCCAACAGAACCACATCATCTGCAAAAAGCAGAGATGAGATCCTGAGACCATCCAAGTGAAAGCCTTCTGCCACTTGGCTGCGCCTAGAAATCCTGTCCATAAAAAATATGAACAGAATCGGTGACAAAGGGCAGCCCTGGCGGAGCCCATCACCCACCAGGAACGAGTCCGACTTATTGCCGGCAATGCGAACCAAGCTCTTGCAACGGTTGTATAGGGATCGAATGGCCCGTAGCAATCGGCCAGACACCCCATACTCCCGCAGCACCTCCCACAGGACACCCCGAGGGACACGATCGAATGCCTTCTCCAAGTCCACAAAACACATGTAGACTGGTTGGGCAAACTCCCATGCACCCTCAAGTATCCTTGAGAGGACAAAGAGCTGGTCCAGTGTTCCGCGACCAGGACGAAAACCGCATTGTTCCTCCTGTATCTGAGGTTCGACTAGCGGACGAACTCTCCTTCAAATCCATTTTATTTATTTAGTGCCAAATCACAACAACATTTGCCCCAAGTCACTTTATATTGCAAGGTAAAGACTACAATAATACAAGACTCCCGTATCCTCCGTTTCAGAGACTCCTCAGTTAGACTATTACTGGCTTCCACTTCTATCAACACATCTCAAAATTCTTACCCACAAAAAGGAAGATCCATCTCAGACCTACTTGCTTGCCTTTCTGCTCTCCACCACATTTCTCACCTGGTCTGCCCCATATTCAGATTGGACCTTTCTCTGCTCATCAGGGCTAATTCTTCTGTCCAACGGGGACCGTAAACCTGTTCTAAGCATCAGTGTCAGCACTTAGTTCCTCAGGTCTGGTATAAATATGACAAAGTAACTTTTTTTCACTTTATTGGATCTTGAATGAATAATTTCATGAATTTTTGATCTGAAATTTTAATCCACATCCAAATGCCCATATCAGCTTGTATCCCATGGGATTAAAGACTTTGACCTCTTTTCCTGCCTGATTCCCAGTGATGTCAGTGATGATGTGTAATAGTGTAGGTTTAGCTTTTCCATAGCTGATGTTGACTCTTACCTTCTGGTGATAATGGTGACGCTCCCTGGGTTGAGGAATGTCCTGTTGAAGGAACAAGCACATTTTGAATAGAAAAACTGGCTTTGTCTTCTTTTTCCTTTGACTGACCTTCTTTCATCTTTAAAATTGATGAAGTCAGTTCTATCACATGGTCATTAGTATATGTCTGCACCATCAGATCTACAGTTTCCACTATGTCAAGCAAAAGTTAGTCCCACACTGATAGGGGCAGGTGAGGAAGACACTCATCTCAGCACGTTGGCCTCATTGGACTCAAACTGACACAACCGGTTTAGCTGCTCTGTTATATTATCAGCAGATCACGAATGATAAAACTGGTATTTTGAGAGTAAAAAGTTGTGAGGCTTCAAAACAACATGAAAATATCTGCCTGCAAACATGATTTGAAGTAGGGGTGTAGCTGAACCCGAATACGGTGTTCAGAGAGGCACAAATAACGTGTTTTTTACGAATATTTATTTCGAACAAATACTTTAAAAAATATTTGTATTTGGGAACAAGGAAAAACTTTATATCAAAAAGCTGAGTTTCCTTATGAGACCGCAGTGCATGCCCAGATGAGTGAGTGATATGTGAAAGAGGTGACTGACACGGGCTGCCTCACACAGCAACAGAGAAGGCTTGGCTGAGCGAAAAAAGACTGAACTGAATCAGTTTTTCTTTTTTTTTTAATAGATTTTTTTACACCTTAACTGGGTTCTGGAGGCAGATTATAACTTTTGCAAACATCGGGAGATTATTCCATTACGCTGCATTATTGACGTCTGCAGTGCTCTCATGTTCACTCTGTTTACGTAGCTCTGTTAGCTCGGTAATTTAGACAACAGGCTGTTGACAGAGTAACCTTAACGTTCGGTTAAAAAGGTTAAAACAATGCTTGTGTAGTTGTGTTGAATTGTATGCACTTGTGTGAGTTATATGGTACGTTTAAGATGTAGACTATAGGCCAGTTAACCTTAGCATAGCTTCCCGTCACTCATTAACTTAGGTGAAACGCAGAGATATCAAACATCTGCATAATCACATGAGCTTAAAGCATCCTCTCCTGGTACTGAGAGGACCCCCCCCCCCAAACACCAACCCCTCTTCCAGCACCAATTCATCATCACAGCCATGTTCTGCCCCTGCAAGTCAGTTTCATTGTCTGTTCAGCGTCCTCCAAGAGGACGGGTGGTGGGGGGGTTCATAATGTTCCAATGGTATTTTATTAGTTGTTGGTTTAACCATGGATGAGGCAATGGCTGTTATGCTATTTTCTTTTCAATGACGTTACATTTATGGGAAAACATCAACTAATACTGCATATTCATAATTATTATATTGGATATAATTAAAGAATACTTACTCTGTAACATTAATTAGAAGTGTAACACAAAAATTTTATGCCTATTTTGAATTTTACTCGAATACAAATACAAATATAAATACCTTTCCCCCCTCAACAAATACAAATACAGATACAAATATCAGCTGCTTTGCACATCTCTAATTTTAAGTCACAAATCTAGACTAAAATCAAACTAATACAGAGTAAATTTTTAATACATTTCACGAGATACAATTGCCAGTTCTGTGTCTTCATACTGCACCAAGGGTTTCATGTCTTTTTCCTCTGACTGACCTTTCATCTTCTTCAAAATTGATGTCGCCACTTCCATCACATGGTCATTAGTATATGTCTGCGCCATCAGATCTCTAGTTTCCAGTTTGTCTGCATTCTCTAGTTGGCACTTATTGATGGTTACAGGTACATCCTGTAGGTAGGAGTGGAAAGGTTCCAGTTCCTCCACTTCCAAATTCTCCAGCATTTCAAGGGGCTGCTCATGAACAGACTCCTCCATCTCTGAACTATAAAATATGAGAGTCAAAATACTGAAAAATGGAAAATAGACTTGTTAAGACCTAAAGAAATGATCTGTGATCTGTTACATCAACTGTATGTTATACTTATAGATCTTGTTCTATGAACTAATCATTATAGAAACACTGAATTATTTTGTATGATGAAGATTTTTTTTTAGAACAAATTGTTGCATTTTTCCTCATTTTTTTAACAATTCAGTTGTAATTTCAACTCAGCACTAAAATAATTAATTAAAATCATTCATTCCACTCTATTTTACGGATCCCTGCAACGGACATGGGAGAAAAAAATGAAGATGAACTTTTTTGAGATCTTCCAAAAGTAACTCAGGATCTCGCAAAACTTTTGTGAGATCTTGCAAAATAGGCCGCATCCTTCGGAGGCTGCCAGCGTGAAGCTGACCAGGAGGTCGAGGCACGATGTGCTGGGAGTTGGGCAAGGAGGGACACATTTGTAACAGCCTTTGAATTGGGATAGCCTTCGCCGCCTTTGTTAGAGTTGATTATTTTAAGATTGTCATTTGTGCAAAGAGACATAACCATTGCTTTTATGTGTCCTAATATGGTTGTCATTGTGCAGAAAGAGCTAGATGATAAGAAGACTTGTTTTCAGCTTCAGAACATTTCCATTGCAAGCATGAATTTTTGCAATTTCCGGTTTTTATAGTTCAGCGAGACTCTGACTTATATATATGTCTCGTGTGTGTTAAGTTCATTGAAATGTTGAATCCTGTGTGGGGGCGACTGGAAACGTTGATAAGAAGTCATGCTTTGTATGGTATGGCGGGGATAACACCCACACATTCACACACACACACACACACACACACACAGACGCTGACGTTGCTCCCATACGCTTGTCTCCAATGTAACTGCTTTCACTCAATAAAAGGGCTGCAAAGGAAGCCAGGTTCAAGGTTGGCTAAGTTCAAGTGAAGGGTGAACAGCTCTTGGCCTTTGCCAGCTTCCCTTGCAAGTGAAAGAGTGCTGTCTCGTCTTGTTTTGTGTGCCATTGGTTGTCTCTATTCCAACAGTCTGGCTCGTCACCTCTCCCAGAATTCAAAGCGCGGCCCAGCAAATTCCAGTTTCCAACAATGGCGGCGGCTACTTAGTTTTAATACTCTTTCTGGGTCACAAAATAAACGTTTACAATATTTTCAGGCGAGAATGTAGCTGTGTAAACTTCAAATATAGCAAAAGTTTTGCGAGATCTCATAAAACTTCATCTTCTTTTTTTTTTTTCCCATGTCCCTTGCGGGGCTCTGTACTATTTGAAATATGTTGACTCTGGGGTTTTTTGTTTTTTGTGGAGGGGGTTTCTGGCTATAAAATCAACGCAACAATTTTCAGGAAAGTAAGGACACACAGCTGGGTTCATCTCACCTCTGAGCTTTGGTCTGGTTCTCATGTTCCCCACTTAGAGTGGTTTTAGAGGGAGGGACTCCCTCCTCTCTGTCCTCACACTGATCCATGCTGCTGAATTTACATTCACATCAGCTCACACACACTTTCTACCTTCACCTGCAGAGGAACCACAAATCATTCATGTGCACATCAACTGAAATCCTCCTTTCCATCATGTGTGCTGTCCAAATGTCCCCAAGCTGCTTCTTTCCTGCTTCATCTTAGCATCAGCTGAATGCAGTCAGACAGCAGTGTGAGGCAGAGGAAGCTGCCATCAGCTGCTCTACTTCTACTATCAGTCTTCTAGATGGAGCTGGGAAGCACAAACAATGCATTCACTGACACACACTGACTCACTGTTAATAATAATAATAATAATAATAATAATAATAATAATAATAATGGATTGCATTTGTATAGCGCTTTTCGAGACCCTCAAAGCGCTTTACAATACCACTATTCATTCACTCTCACATTCACACACTGGTAGAGCAGCTACAGTTGTAGCCACAGCTGCCCTGGGGCAGACTGACAGAAGCGAGGCTGCCATATCGCGCCATCGGCCCCTCTGGCCATCACCAGTAGGCGGTAGGTGAAGTGTCTTGCCCAAGGACACAATGACCAAGACAGACAAAGCTGGAGATCAAACCAGCAACCTTCCGGTTACAAGATGAACGTCCCAACCCATGGTCGCCCCAAATAATAATAAGAACCCTCCTCCATCCTCTAACGCTCTGTGTCTGTGAGTTCAGGATTAATGTGGCCAGCCAATCAGAGTTAAACATTTCATTAATTTTTAGACTCAAAGTTATCTTCTAGACCGATTGCTTTTCAATAAAATATCAGTTAAGGATTTAACTGCAGCGTCATCAGTCTGAAACTATTCAATTTAGTGTCATGAACAAAAAACAAATCCATCAAACCCTCAGAGTAGATATTTGCTTCAGAGCACAAAAGATTTTAAAGACAAACTTTTAAAGGAGGAAACAAAGCAAACTTACAGTTTCTTCAAACACACACACCAACAACAAGTTCCACTCCACACCTGGACACTAAACACGGACACACAGGTGAGCTGCTTCCTGTAAGGAGGCGGGACTACACTTGAAGCGTGTAAGAGGGCCACACCTTCATGTGTTCACTCCAGAAATATGACGTCCAACTGCTCAGACTGAGTCAAAGTCAGAGTAAAGTTCACATAATGTGAAAAGTGAAGCTTCCTGCTTATATCCTTTGGCCATTTCTTACCTTATTTCCATTTAGTCTGAATTCCGGTGGACACAGAGTAGTTTTACTTTGAATTCATTAAATCGGCCATTCGACGTCTCATTAACCAACAGGTTCAGGAAGCAGACACATTTTGACTTCACAAATTGTGTCTGCTTCTCTGAGCTCTAAATAGCACAGACATGATCAACATTTCTTTTTTTCACCTTCCATTGCATGCAAATCTCTTATTATGTCTTGTTTTTAGTACCACTTCAAAATGCTTTCCACTTCCCCCATTGTCTATCTTATTTACACCCAATCAGTCTAATATTGTATGTAATTCTTTCCATCTCTGAGATTCCTTCCAAAATCCTAATCCAATCTTGTTGAGTGTGAGGGTCTGGTTGTAACCAGTTCTTTGTGATTGCTTTCTTTGTTGTGGCTAGAATTATTTCTACTAGATAGATGTCCTCCTTATTTACCAGTCCCTTTATGTTTCCAGGGTACATTACTTGACAGGTGTTTGGGAGTGCATAACCTGGAATATTATTTATGTTCATTTTAAGATCTTCCCGATACTTTTTTATTTTTATGCACTTCCAAAATACCTGTGAATGATCAGCTGAATTTCTCCACACAATCTCCAACATTTATGTGGAGTTAAGACCTGTTTGCTTTTAATTTTGGGTGTAAAGAAAAAACGGGTCAAATTTTTCTAGCAAAATTCCCTCCACAACGGCAAATTCGTTGAACTGTGTTGTATCTCACAGATAATGAACCATTCCTTCTCTGTTATATTTGTTGTCAGTTCAGTTTCCCATTTCTTTTTAAGGTAAAAGGTTGTATCCTGTCTACCTTCTTCTAATAATCTGTAGAACGTGGATATTGCTTTGAACAGTTTTTGTTCATAGCAAGTGGTCAGTAGTCCGATTATACCCAATGGTTTTTCAAACCAGTCGGTCTTTATTTGTTTTGCACACTAGTCACTTACTTGTAAGTATCTAAAAAAGTCTCTATTTTCCAATTTGTATTTATTTTTTAGTTGTTGGAAACTCATTAGTGTTCCATTTTTCATTAGTGTACAAACGGCTGTAATCCCTTTTAACTCCCATTGCTTAAACGTCTGATCAAATTTTTATCGTGTCTGAACCATCTCAGTAAAAAAAAATTTTCCTTTAACTGGCATTTATCTATTACTGTGTGCCATATGTCTAATGTAAATTTCACGAATTGGTTCATTCTACTTTTATAAGAGGTTATTAGTTGTTTGTCGGAAATAAAAATTTGTATTTTGTTTCCCTCAATTTCTCTCTCAATTTCTTTCCACCATGCCTCATAGTCTGTTCTACACCAACAAACAAGGGGTCTAAATTGAGCTGTGTAAAAGTATTCCCTTAGATTGGGCAAAGCCATCCCTACCTTACACTTCAGGAGTTGCAGTATTGTTAACCTTGTTCTTGGCGTTTTCCCATCTTATTAAAAACCTTGAGATTATTTTGTCCCATATTTTAAATTTACTTTGAGGTATAGGAGGTGAGAGTGACTGGTACAAGTATAGCAATCTTGGGAGAACGTTCATCTTTATTATTTTGATTCTAGAGTAGAAATTTGTAGGTATTGTTGACCACCGTTCTTTTTTATGTTACCTTCCACCTGGTTGTAGTTTGTCTCAAACATAGCGGATAATGATTTTGTCAATGTTATGCACAAATATTTCATGGTGTTCAAGTGCCACTTTAGTTTATATTCGTCTCTAATCTTTTGAGACAGTGTATAGTTAAATGATAGAATTTGTGTTTTGGATACATTAATTTTGTAGCCCGATAGGTGTTCGTAAGTATGGAATAATTGCATCAGAATTGGAAAACATTTCTCAGGATCACGTAAGAAAATAAACGATATCATCAGTAAATAATCTGATGTCTGACTAGAGTAACTCCCACTACATTTGGGTGTTGCTACACTGCTTGCGCTAGTGGCTTGGCATATAATGCAAAAAGAATTGGTGACAAGACACAGCCCTGTTTTATACCTCTATGAAGCTGAATTCTGTCCGTCAGGCCAGAGACATAAATTCCGGGG
>NW_024583293.1:33180-34165 GCF_018398535.1 Haplochromis burtoni | reverse complement strand
GTTGGGAAGCTCATCTGTAACCGGAAGGTTGCCAGTTCGATCCCCAGCTCTATCTGTCCTGGTTGTTGTGTCCTTGGGCAAGACACTTCACCCTACCACCTACTGATGTTGGGCTGATGGCGCGATATGGCAGCCTCACATCTGTCAGTCTGCCCCAGGGCAGCTTTGGCTATAAATGTGGTTTGCCTGCATCAGTGTGTGAATGTGAGAGTGAATGAATAGTGGAATTGTAAAGCGCTTTGGGTGCCTAGAAAAGCGCTATATAAATGCAATCCATTATTATAATATAACTCCCCCAATAAAATTATGAATTATCTTGCATAAATAGGCTGTTGATTTTCTTTACTCATTTCCGTTATTACCAGCAAAATAGTTGCATGTTTAATCATCTGGGAAGTTACCCAGATTTATTTATTTATTTAGACAGAGATCTTGACCCCCCCCCCCCACTGTTCAGCACAAATACTCTTTTGCAATACTCTTTATTCTTGCGTTCTTTTGGTAAAATTGTGATAATGGCTTCTCCCCATGATGGTGGGGCTATTCCCTGCTTCAAAGTCCAATTAAAGCAGGATTAAAGGAGTGGCTAGAGTTCTTCTTTAAACACTTTATAAAATTCAGACTGGATGGCACCACTTCCTGGAGCTTTGTTAGTTTTCTGCTTGCCAATGGCTGCTTCTAATTCCTTATCAGTAAGTTGTGAGATCAATAATTTGTTTTGATTGTCCCCTACAGAGGGCAGGTCGAGTGGATCAAGGAAATTTCTGATTGTTTCATGGTCTGCTGCAACCGGTTATGAGTACAGTCGCATATTTTTTAAACTCATTTTCTATCTCATTGGGCATATAATGTAGTTTGTTACTGTCCAGGTTTCTAACTTTATTAACAGTCATCGATGCTGTCACGGTCCGGGGCAGTGGCCGTGTGGAGAGTGGAAGGAGGACCCAAAACGCAGCACTTATTCAGGTGTGAGGGTGATTTATTG
>NW_024583293.1:0-4271 GCF_018398535.1 Haplochromis burtoni | reverse complement strand
TGTCCAAAATGTGAACATTGGCATCCTCGAAAGAGTAACCTTTGTCCTTTAGATGCAGATCGACAGCCAAGTCTTGTCCCGTGGAGGTGGCTCTTCTATGTTGTGCCATACATTTGTGAAGTGGCTGTTTGGTCTCTCCTAGTTCATGAGTGCTGACATGAGAAGTGAGCTCACAGCCAGTGTTTGTGCTCCTCTTTTCTCTCTGTGGCCTCAGAATTGATCATTCTGTTTGCACATCACTTATTTTCAATGTTAACACTGTTAAATGGCTTTCATTGAAAATATGAATTCAAATGGAGATAAAAATGACATCATGAGGGAATTTTTATTATCCTATCCAAAAGATGATAAGGAGAAAGTCTAAGTCTAAACTTCTATAAACAAGGTTCCTGTAATATCAGAGTGAAAAGATACATTCAAACCTGCTGCTGTTCTGATTCCACTCTGTCTCGTTGATGCAGTTGTGAGCCCGTTACTGTGAACTATGGAGCAGCAGATTTGTGCTGTTTGTGGTGGAGACGATCATCTGAGACTGAGTTCAGGAAAGTGATGTGAAACTGAGCAGGCATGCTTTTATGAGGAAGTTTGGATGAAACAAAAGCAGAAATGGAGTCTGGACTTTAGCAACATATAGAAGTGTTTGCTGTAGGCTTTCTGTCCTGTTACTGAGCGCAGCATTAAAATGATGTTTCTATTGTAGTTTCTATTGTAGTGACACTTTAAACTGTTTGACTGCAGATCAAAGAAACGCTCAGTGTGTTAATGGAAGTTGTTGTTAGCTGAGCTTTGTCCTTAATCCAACTTAAAGTTAACAGTTTGCTGCAGAGCAGGAAGCCTCTTCATGACAAACTCATGTTACACTTTATCAGCTCCATGTTTCTTCTTCTACTTGTTTTAACCAGAAACTTTGACTTCCTGTCTCACTACAGTGAAGAACTGCTCTTCTTTAATGATTTGTTTGGAGCTGATTTTAGAGATTCATTTAGATATAATCAGTTCAAACTTGTTTCCATGAAATGTATCATTATTCTATAAATGTTCCACTGACTGCAGCAATAAAAAATAAAACAAGGCTTCACAAACTGCAAAAATTGTCGTTCTTACCAAGTTTTGCAATCCTGTCTTTAGCCAAAAAGTATTTTTCCTCTTGTTTTGAGACTAATATATTAAGCAAAAACAGAACATGGTAGAATTTTAATCTTGTTTAGAGAATAAATGTCTATTATTTCTTACTTAGTTACCAGATCTTAAAAATAGTTGTTTTGCATGCATTTTAGGCAAAATTATCTCACAGGATTGTATTTGAGATTATCCAGCATATTTCAGAATAATTTTTAGAAGGAAAAACTTGTTTCAAGGTTTTCCAATAACTACTCACACTTGCTGTACCAACATTGACACATTTATTCAAAATTCAGTGTAACATCATACATGTTTTAAGTGTGGTGGTTCATTTAACTTTTAAGTGCCATTACATCATCAAGTTTATATTTTGTCTGAACATACTTTGAAATTGACTAGACAATATGGTGCATACTCAACTAATAATTTTCAGAAGAGAAAACTTGTTTCAAGGTTTTCAATAAAATTCTTACCACAGCACGAACAATAACTAATTACATGCAATATATACTGAACACCTATCTTTCAGTGTTTTAACATTTACGTGCCATTGCATCATCAAGTTTATATTTTATCAGAACATAGAATAGAATAATCCTTTAATTGTCCCACAAGGGGAAATTTGGTTGTAACAGCAGCCAAAAAGACACATATACAAACAAACAGCACACAGGACACGGAACAGAAACATAGACATTTTTTTCTTACATATTTACATCAAGGACAGTGGTTACTATAAACAGAGTACTGTACAGTTATTAAATTAAATAAAATTAACTACAGATAAGAGGCAAAGCCAGGTTGTAGTGCGAATCGGTTGGTTAAATTATTGCAGTTACAGCGCAGATGTAAACATCTGTGTTTGTTGGGAGCAGTTCTGATTGTACAGTCTGACAGCTGCAGGGAGGAAGGACCTGCGGAAACGCTCCTTCATGCATCGAGGATGCAGCAGTCTGTCACTGAAGCAGCTCTGCAGTTCAGCAACATCTACATGCATGGGCTGGGAGACTCTGCCCATCAGAGATGTTATTTTGGCCACAGTCCTTCTGTCTCCACCACCTGCACTGGGTCCAGGGTGCATACATAGGAACATACAGACTGCTTTTGAAATTGACTAGATAATATAATGCATAATCAACCAACTTTTAAGCATCTATGAATTCTGTTGCCTGGGCAAGATTGGGCACTGCAACTTCATACGCCAAAAGATCTCAATTCAAGCCAGCAATCTCATAAAGCTGGTATTCAAAACAGTATGATGAACTGTTTATCACATAAATGTTTTTATAAGTCCAAAAACAGGAACTGTGTCACTTGTATTGGTGATTATTACAGATCTTTCATTTAGGTACTTATTACCATTAAGAATGAGCCACTTTACTTTGACTCCATGTTGTATGCCACAAACTCCCAAAAAACCTCTCATCTTTTCAGTAATGTACTCCATGTTTGTAACTTCAGAGACAGGACCCAAATCTTTTTTATGTTCAAAAATTGGATGGTGAGTACCCATTTCATTTTGACAGCATTCAAAAAGCTGTGATTATGGTTCACAAGAGACTTGTATACATTTTTGAAGTTCAGTTTAGATGACCACTGTTTAAAAAAACAGTGCTTGGTTTCAAATCTCATGCACATGTACCTTACCAAAGGCCCCAAATGAAGAATTTGATCAGGAAGATGCAGCATGTAATGTTGCTTAGGTGTTACATTATTCTCAGGAAAAAGTTGCTTAAACTGTTTCAAATGATGTTCAATCATACTTTTCAGTATTAATACACAGTACAGATAAAACAGGTGCAAAAACAACCTGAACTATCTGAATAAAATAAACTGGACATATTCATTTTTCTCTATAGTGTTGAGCAGAAAAGGAATGATTTTTAACAGTATCAACATTTGACCTGAAGACTGTTTAAGTTTATTGTCATTAGAAGCCAGGGTACTGACACTGATGGAGCAGGGTTTGTCACGTATGTCTATTGGTGACAATGGAAAACTCTGCATGGCTGAATTGAACACATCCAACTCAAGCTGTCCAGAGAGAAGAAGATAGCTTAACACATACTTAATTTCCATTGGCGCAACACCATCTAGAATGATATGCATTATATCCTGTGGAGTTTGCTGAATTAAGTCAAATGCTGGAAAATCAATTAGCTTACTTCTTCTGTTTATAACCATAGGTGGCTCTCAGAGCTGATTTCAAGAAGCTTTTTCTATTTCGCAACATTCTTTAATATGTTTTTCTATTGTCCCTTTAGTAAAACTTCTGTTCATCAAAATTTATTTGCATTTCGTCAAAGGTATATTCGCAATGCCTACACTTACTATATGCAAATCCAACTTATTCCTTAAAACCGGCCAGCTCATGTTGTGCAAGTGTATCACCACAAACTGAGACAACAGCACCAAACAAATCCATATCACCCCTCCGTGTTTGGATTTTGACACCATTATACAACAGCTTCAAATCTTCCTTGATTCTGTGTAACTAGTGATGTGTCAGTCGCGAACGAAACAGCTCTTAGAGCCGACTCATTGAAGTGAATGACGCGAGCCGGCTCCTTATTGGGAGTCGTGGGTTTATTTTTTCTTTCTCTCACCCTCTCTCTCTCTCGCACTTTTTCCCGCTTCACTCCGCGTGCGAGCCTTGTGCTTTGTGCTGGGAAGAGGGGGGAGGGGCGGTAGTTACACTCGCAGTAGCACAGGAACAGAGCGGGAGGGAGAGAGAGAGAAAGAGAGCCAGGGACAACAACGTCACATTAGAAAGGTATAGTAATCATCCACAACTATTTTCAGTTGCGGATGATAAAGGATTCAGAAAGTTTATTCATGCAGGTCTATATGACAGAGAATGTGCATCTTCTTTTTGTTTTCATATTTTTTCAGAATCAGAATCAGAATCAGAAAGGGGTTTATTGCCAAATGTTGAGCAGGTTTACAACATTAGGAAATTGCTGTGGTGCTTCAGTGCAAACATACTGTCATAAACGCTTAAATAGATATAAAAATAAAAATAAGAATAAGAATTAAAAGTGCTAAGTAGATAGATATATACATGAATGCAGGTGGTGATCAATGCCAAACATGGAATGATGCAGTGAACACAGCGTAGGGTCATGTGTTAGTGGTGGGAACAGTCATAC
>NW_024583292.1:114807-116920 GCF_018398535.1 Haplochromis burtoni | reverse complement strand
TCACTTCCTTATAACCCACTGAATCAGGTACTGAAGCAGTGATGCACTGAATGAAGCTTCGGACCTCTGTGATCACGTTGCTCTGTTTAAACAAACCAGGGCTTCTGAAGCAATGCACTGATTTTTTAGATGCATGCGCTGGAGATTCAGCTTCAAACAGACAATCATTAGCTATTAGTGTACTTCTCATGTTTCTGAGTTCTTTATTTGGGTCCCACCTGTCATGGTCCTGGGTTATGTGACCCAGTGTTTTGCATTTCAATGTATTTTATTATTCATTTGTTTTCCAGTTTCATTTTAGCTTATCTCGTTAATTTCTATCAGGCCTAGGTGGCTGTTTTAGTGATTTGTTTATTGGATCCTCTGGTGTCATCAGCCCCTGTGTTTTAGTCTCCCTTGTTGGTTCATGTTATTAATTTCATGTCATGTCTGTGTCTCGTCGGGTTTACTGTTTATATTGAAAGTCTCGTTTCCATGTTTTGTTTTACTTCCCCTGCGGCATCACTATGTTCATTCTTGTCAGCTGTCTCCTCGTGTGTTTCCACTTCCCTTGATCACCTCTTAGTCTGTGTGTTTTCTTTCAGTGTTCGTCGGATCGTCTGTGTCGCCTCCCTCCATGTGTATATAGTCATTACCATAGTTGTTTAATGTTACATTTAACTCTTGCCCCTGTTTGCCTTCGTTTCAGTTGTGTATTCGTGTTATCAGCCACAATAAAGGCTCGTTTTTTTGTAGCTCAGTTTCGTCTCCCTCCCTGTCTGCCTTTGAGTCCCTGGCTAAAACACATGGGCATACGTCGCCATGACACTACCTCTGCCAGCCACGCAACCACCGTGACAAGTTGTGCGTTGTCAGCACTCATCATTGTTGATGGTGGGAGCATTCTGTCTTCTGCTGTGAGAGCATTGGAGATATTTGTTTCTCTGGTAGTGATGGCCAAATGAAGCCTTGCGATTACTGGAAGCTTTACATCCAATTGGTTCAAAAAATGATTAGCTTCTTGAGGCTTCATATGCACATAAACCCCCTCTGCTGGTCAAAGTCTTTACTGTTATTTCAACTATTTGTCATTCCGGACACATTGAGCCCTCTGCAATTTGCATATCAAAAGAATCCACTGAAGATGCCGTTACTGCAGCCATCCACACAGCCTTCTCACACCTCGAATATGAGGACACCTATGTTTGAATGCTGTTTATAGACTACAGATTCATTCAACACCGTCATCCTAAACAGACTGATGGGTCATATCAAAATTTTTTTAGTTTTTAGTTCACAAATTATTTGGATTATGAAAGGAGCGAGCTGAAAGATTTCCATATTTCCTTAAACTCTCCCAGAGAAAACACACAGATCGCTTAATATATGATGTAATAACCTGATTATTAAAACAACATAGGAGATCATTTTTAAAAGTACAACATTGTCACCCGATGTGACTACTGTAATCAGTAGTGCGTCTTTTTTTGGCTAGAAATATTTTTTTCATATAGTTTTCAAAGCCTGATTATATTTTCATATCTAATGTTTTTTTTTTTAATGGGCTGTAATTATGATGCCTGTAATCTCTATTTGGAAACTAACGTCATAAGAGCTCCTCCCATTTGATGTCAACAAAGAGCCGTTGAAATTCTAATCTACTCAGCTTGAGAGCTTGTGGGGAATCTCCAACACATATGTACATACATGCATATATGCATATTTGTCCCTTTAATGTGTATGTCATAATCTTAAATCTGCAGCTGATTTCATTCCCCTTGTTAAGATTGGTGAGATTTAATTCAAAATAAGATGACATCATTTAATAGATTTATTAGTAGACTGACATTTTATGTTGGGCAGCAAGTCTTTCTGTGTGAAGTTTGCATGTTCTCTCCATGTTTGCATGGCTTCTCTCCACTTGTTTTGGCTTCCTCCCACAGTCCAAAGACATGCGGTAAGTGGGGTTAGGTTACTTGATGATTCTAAATTGCCCGTAGGTCTGGGTGCGACTGGTTATCTGTCTTTATGTTCAGGTGATTATTTATAAATCATTGAACCAAATGTATCTCATAACCAAATGTATCTCATTAACAAGCATGTTTCCTGTATAGGAGCATAGTATCTTAATACC
>NW_024583292.1:99919-112735 GCF_018398535.1 Haplochromis burtoni | reverse complement strand
TGCCACAGAGGTCTTTATATAACACACTGTCCATATAAGAAGGGAAATCTGGTGCTGTTAGAGAGAGGAACTGAAGTCTTAAAACACAATGACTATGAGTCCACAGACCAAATCCTGAGAACACAGGAGGTGAAGGACTAGTTAAAAACAGGCCACGTACCTCAAACTGATTTGAATTTCAAATGTCTGCTCGTCATCTGTGTACACTCTCCTATGTGTTTGCTCTGTTTTATTTACTCTGTGCTTCAGGATTCAGTATCGAGATAAACACAGAGCAACAAGAACCAAACAAGCCGAACTGAAACTGTTTGGGATTCTGGATAATTCGTTATTACATTACAAGTCCAAGTTATAAGTAACTTGAATTTTAAAAAGAGAGAGAGAGTTTTGTTTAAAGAAGGATCGTAGCCAAAATAAAGACCCCCAAAAAGATTTGAATAAATGGAAAATAATCCATATTTAACCACAATTTAGTTACCTGACGAAAAACAAACAAAAAAGTGTACAGAGAGAGAGAGAGAGAGAGAGAAGAGAGCAAGCAAACAGAAACACGCAGGTGAAACCCCCGAGCTGACAAACAGCACTATGCAGCAACTCATCAAGGAAATCTGAGGCCTTAAATACACATGTGAGGTAACCAGGGAGATGGAAACCACAAAGGACACACCTGAACGAAAACAGGGAAAAAATAAGATGGTAAACAAGACTATATAAAATGCACAAGGACAAGAGAAGCCACTACACAGGGGCTTTCTCATACAGCGATGGGGACTTTACATGATACCTGGATGAAAGGAAAACAGGGGAAAAAAGGGGAATAACAAGACATGATAACTACAGTTACAGAACATGAAAGAAAACTCAACCTTACCTGGAAATAACTCAAATAGGAACAAAAGTTAGAATATGAAACTGTAACTAACCAAGAACAGAGCAAGTAAAGGTCAAAGCATCAAAAAATGAAATGTGAAAACCAAAAATAAAGGGTCAGTGAGAGCACGCTAACCATGTACAGGTTTACAACATTCATTTTGTGAGTTTAATTGTTAACAACAGCCGTTATAGGAACCAGAATCCCATCTCCACGAGTTTGAAGGCATTTTTGAGTCTCAAAATGTGGTTTTATTGTCAGGGTTACAATTAGGTTATGGTTAGGTTCAGGGTAAGAAGATGAGAGGAAACTTTGGTGCCAGAGACAGTCCACAGAGGCACAAGGAGAAAACACTGAAAGGCTCAGTATAGATTCAAAAGCTGGCAGCAGTTTGAAAACACCTTAAATTATATTCATCTTTTATTAGTGACAATATTAGAAAACAGTACACTGATTACATCTAAATCACGGCGCTACTTAAATTAATTCCTTGAAATATTATAGACTTCTTATTCTATTTTAAAAAGTGCTCTTTTCTTGGACCTTTTTCCACTTTCAAACAGGCTAATGTAAGTTCCCATTCAGGCGCTTCGCGTAAACCGACACACCCAGAAACTATATTCCAAGTAAGTGTGTGGTGTGTCAGTTTTTCATTGGTTAAAAACTTTTCATCACCTTTCCCAGAAATACACACCCTGTTCTCACGTGACAGAAAATAAAGCAATCATGAAGCCCGTACTAAAGAAAGACCAAATAAAGAGACGTAGAGCAATAAAGTGATGAATTTCACATCCCCCCCCCCCCCCCCCTAACATCATTAGCTTTTATTCTTTTTCTGTGTTGAGGTTTCACAAAAAGCAATAATGTCTGATCATTCAGATATTTTAAACAAGTAAGGAAAGAGTCACATTAAAAGGTCAGATTCATTATTTTATTTTCATATTGATCTTTTTAAATCGGGCTGCATTGCTGACTGTCATCTTAATTTGTTTGTATATTTGTAGATATTCACCTGACAGAGAGACTGCTCCATCTCTTCTATAAAACGAAACTTACCTCTTTCTTAAATTTGGAGGTTTTTTTCAACAATAATATTAATAATTGCTAATTAATGAATAATTAATGAATAAGCTGTCAGTAAGATCAACACACAGAGTCCTGAAACAATAAGCAAACAGAAACTTGTTCAATTTGGAGTTTTTTTCAACAATAATATTAATAATTACTTATTAATAAATAAGCTGTCAGTGAAATCAACACACAGAGTCCTAAAACAATAGGGAAGTAGAAAGTTAGAGCTCGAGAAACATTTGAATGATTTAGAAAACTTTACTGCTCCACGGCTTGTGGCCTTCATCAGGATCATCATCACTGTCATCTTATGCTCTTCTCCGTGGAAGGAGCTGAAGTGTTGCCAGAAATGTCTGATCTGTTTCTGCAAGACACAAAACAGAGCCAATGTGAGAGCAGAAACTTTGCTTCCACATTTCAAATTCAAAGCCAGAATTATTCAGGAGCTGAGGTGCAGGTTTCCTTCTGTCTGAATAGTTAGTGATGTCATTTATCATAATTCACTGTTTTCCAGCAGATGTTAAATTGGATAGCTGGAATAAATTCTTACATGAGATGTCGATTGATTTGGTGTAGCTCACTGTATTACTCAAAAAAAAAAAGGAGTACCAAGTATGACATTTCTGGGCGCGATCGTGGCTCAAGAGTTGGGAGTTCGCCTTGTAATTCGGAAGGTTGCCGGTTCGAGCCCCGGCTGGACAGTCTCGGTCGTTGTGTCCTTGGGCAAGACACTTCACCCGTTGCCTACTGGTGGTGGTCAGAGGGCCCGGTGGCGCCAGTGTCCGGCAGCCTCGCCTCTGTCAGTGCGCCCCAGGGTGGCTGTGGCTACAATGTAGCTGCCATCACCAGTGTGTGAATGGTGGATGACTGAATGTGTAAAGCGCTATACAAATACAGGCCATTTACCATTTACTTATAAGGTATTATACAAAAGAAGTGCAAACGCCTGCTGTGTTACAGTGCTGAACTGAGACTCCCGAGCTTGACTACAGATTCCTGAATAAAACAGGGTCTTCAGCTCTGACTGATTTTGATTCTAACATTTGTTCTGCTCTTTAGGTATTTAAATTAACCCAGAGAATTGGGCAGTTGGGTTAGGAGCAGTTGTGAGAATGACACGTGTACTAATGGAAAATTTTAATAGACACACGGAAGCATTCATCATCTCTGAGTGGGTGTCAGAGATGATGGCAATGGAGTGGAATGCAGTTCAACCAGGTGACTCAGGTTGTCAGAAAGTAGCCTACCAGAAGGTGCCACAGTGCTTAACAGTTCCCAGACCCTGGACAGGTCACCAGTCTGTTACAGGGCTAACACATAGAGACAGAAAACCACATTCACATTAAAAAGACACGTGCGCATACACACATACACACACAAATAGAGGTGTGTGTGTGTGGGGGGGGGGGGGTTTCTTAGCTCAACTGTTGGCTTACAATATCATGAAGTGTAAGCTTTTCTCCCACATGAGCCCCAGACACAAAGCAAGCATGAACCTAACAGCATGCCTCCAAAAAAAACCTTAAAGGAAAATACAATGAAAACCAGTTTCAAAAGTGAAATGTTTAACAAAATACATGTAAAAATAAAATAAATGTGTTTAAGAGGCTCACAAACTATCAGGAGAAAATATGTGTAAAAAGGTGTGAAAAGAGCAGCTGAGACTGAACCAAAGGGATTCGTTCAGGTTCAGTCGTCGGTCTCTGGAAGATTCTCGAATCACCGGCGAGAGCTGAAGCCACAACAGGGCCGTCGACGACGAAAGCCAAGTCCCGCAGTCGTCTGCGGCTCTGTGGGTGAATAAAGAGTATACGTCCGGAGAAAATGCTCCTCACTTTGTACAACCGGGAGGCCCCGCTCTATCTCTTGGAAACGAACAATGAGACACCTGTGGACTGTACTCTACGTCATCGTTGGAGCTACCCAAGGTAATTATTATCATAAAGATTATTTTTGCTTGGGGGTTGGGGTTGTTTCGTAACGCCAGGCAACGTTTGCTGAACATCTACTGTCGTCTTCGGTAAGACCTTCGTGCGTGGCCTGTTTTAAGTCAAAATGTGGTCGTTTTAGACGTCTTTTCAACTTCAAAGTTAGACTAATTTCAGACATATTTTTATAACGTGTCTGTTACTGAGCTCTCAGAGGTTTTTAAACAAGAGCAGTTTCGCATGTGAAAGCCAGTGTCAGTATAGAGGATGTATAATGCGTAGATGGTATGTTATAATAAAATAACTTATTAACACTTTGCTGTTTCGTAATTATTAAGCATTCACGGGATAATTGTATTTGTATTGTATTGCATCTGTTATCAAACGCCTTCCGTGTTACAGTCCTGAACAGCGGAGTTCAATCTTTAAATACAGTTCTTTAAACAAAAATGTCCATGAAAACGAAGCAGTAAATAAGTGAGGAAGGTCCGATAAAAAACGTTTTTCTGGAAACAAAAAAAGGGCAGAAATCTGTGGCCAAAAGCAGAAGAGAGTAAAATGAGTGAAACGAGAACGAAATAAAATACAAAACCCCGTTGATCGTGGTGTGAGCCCGTAAACAGCCCAGTGTGTCTAAAATAATGTTGAAAATCATCCCTAAATAAAATTATAAGCAAAGAGATAGGTAAAAGAAACTAAAATGAAAATAGAAAAAAATGAAATGTTAAACAAAAACATATTAAAAGGTAAAATAAGTGTGTGTAAGAGGCTCACAAAGAATGAGGAGCTGAGACTGAACCAAAAGGTTTCCTCCGTGGAAGAGTCTCTGCTTACCGTCACAAGCTAAGGCAAAACGTCCCCCTGTCGACACCGAAGCCGAGAAACGCCGCGGACGCCAACGACGTCCACTCAATGTTCAGAACATCGCCGCGATGAATGTCTATAGTCTATATCGAGGGTTTAATGTCGTGGTGCGGGACCTATCCATCCCGGCGTTAACTCCGGCGTAGAGTTAGGGAGGAGTCTACGCAGCCGCGTCTCACTCCTCGCCTTTTTACTCTACGCTAAGCAACGACCTAAAGAGCTCAACAGAAGAGCCCGTTTAAACCTGATTAATATCCCCCATGGGTCTGTGTCTCTGTGCTGGAACAGAGATATACTTGTGGTTTGTTTTAGTAGTGATACAAAATTAGTTATATATTTCTTATGCGCTTTGTGGCTTTAGTTATTTTTCTGTTGCTTTTTTTTTCACGTTTCTTAGATAAAGTGGAGACAACCACAGGGGTTTTATCATTATGAGATACTCTCATTTGCAAATAAATACAGATTTTAATTAACTTTTGGCACTCACCAAACTACGAACTAAACGTGACAAAAAGAAGTAAAAGTGAATAATGATGTTCAGTGAGGTGACAGGAACTGAACTTAAAGAAGGTTTCCGTGGTTATCAGGCTCTATGTGAGGCTGTCTCACTGCAGTCTGTGAAATGTAGCATTTTTAAAGAGGGAAAAGTGCACATTATGGGGTTGGAGATGTTCACACCACAGACAATTGAGGTGTGAACATGTTCAATTTGATTTTAGTTCAAACAAAAAAAAAGTTTGGCCTAAGATGATTTCAACAGAAGTCGAGCACAGAGCAGCTAAGAACATTATCAGGGTTATTTTAGTCAGCATTAACAAATATTATACAGTTACTGAGTGTTACTGAGCTTTGAATGCTGACTGATGACCTTTAATCTCTGTGCTCTGTGTTGTTTCTCTTTTAGATGTAACAGCTACACCTGGAGAGCATGTTGTTCTGATGTGTCAAGATCCAGATAACAACTTCACAGGTGTAAAGTGGACCAGAGCTGACCTGGGAGAAGAATATGTCTATTTAGAGCGGGACGGGCACTTTGAACCACGCAACCAGCATCCGTCTTTTCACAACCGGGCGGCTCTGGATGAGCAAGAGAAGAAAGATGGGAATGTGTCTTTAAATCTGAAGAATGTGACAAAAAACGACACCGGGGCATACGAGTGTCGTGTCTTCATCAATGAATCATATAAATCCATCTGCAATGTCACACTAAGAGTTGTTGATCCTCCAGGTGAGTGAGTAGAGTTGAGTGTGTGTGTGATCAGAGGTGAAGCTGCTTCCTGCTTGTTGATGTTTGTTTCTAAAGATGTTGTTGATGAGACTTTGTAGAAAGCAGCTGGTCTGAGTGATGTGATCAGAGTGCAGTAGATAATGTCTGACAGCAGTTTGAAGAGGAAATGGATTCTGTTCTGTTCTTCACTCATCACCTACCTGACAGCTGACACCTCACACCTGTTTCTCACCTGCAGGTCAGACAGGAGGAGACACAGAGGATGGAGGGAAGGAGGCATGGAGGGAAGGAGGATGGAGGGAAGGAGGATGGAAGAGAGAAGAGTGGATCTGTTGGACTCATCATAGGTCTTCTCATTGTCTGTTGTTGTTGTTGTTTGTCTGTTGTTGTTGTTTTGATCTACATAACATATAAAAAATGTTGTCAGGACTCAGATCATCCTCCCACTGAACCACAGATTGAAATGTCTGAGAGATTTCTGAACTCTGAATCTCCTGCTGATGAACACAGAGACAGAAATGACCCGGAAGCAAACAACAGTCACCAACACTCCACAAGGATCCCTGATGTCACTCTGACAGTTGAGAATGAACTACTTCCTCCTCAGCAAACAGCAGGACTGATTCCAGACGTCAGAGTGAGTAGATAATGTCTGACAGCAGTCTGAAGAGGAAATGGATTGTGTTCTGTTCTGGTTGTTTTTTGTTTGTTCGTCTTATCTGCACAAAACTAAGAGATCCACAGTTAACACCAGCCTCCACATGAAATGTTTGGACTCTCTCAGAGCTGTCTGTTACTCTAATAAAACTGCCAACAATTATTCTTAATTACTTGTTTTGTGTATTCTTACTTAAAATCGGAGGGGATGATACATGCAAATTATGTATGTAAAAAATGTAAAAAAGTAAAAAATGTAAAGAATCCAATGAACTACTTGGATGTTCTGTTAACTACAGTGAAACAAAGACAAATGCAGGTTGTACGTCACTGTTGGAGCTATTTGTTTCTTTATTTTTTATTATTTTGAAATTAGTTAAAGTTTGTTGTTAGTTTATTTATATTTTGGGGTTTATTTGTCGGTTAATATTTTGTTTTAAATGATTTGTTTTGTTTGTTGTTATTTTGTTAAATTAGTCAGTAAGAGCTGTAGGGCCATTTTGTTTCTATAAATAAAGAGACTGGTATAGGACCAGCATGCATTGGGGTGGGCCTATGGTTTTTTACCAGAGCAGGAGAAGCAGAGGAAGGATCTTGTTATTGCTTGCCAAAATGGATAAATAAACCAAAACTCTCAACTAAAAGGTTTGGACAATGGACTTCTTTTGCCTGCGTACGAAATATTACCTCAATGCAGCAGTGGCTTGTGGACTTTAAGTTGTGGGACGTTTGATCTTCAAAAGTAAAGGAATTGCCACTACACGTCCTTTTGGCCTGAAAGTGTTTAAAATACCCAAAAAAGATGTGACGTTAGGACAGAGTTAAACCTGGAGGTCAGGCGACAAAATTAACACACCCAATCAGACTGTTTTATTGTAAATGTCAAAATGGTGGTCAGTGTGATCACATTCAAATATTCATGCTTATTTCAGTGATTTAAAGTCCTTCTAACTGTCCTTGTAGCCTCTGGGCTCGCATGTTAAGGGACAGCATAAAAATAATGTTGTGAGGACAGATTTCATTCTCTGTAGAGAAGTTTTTTCTCTGTGACATATAAAGGTGAAATAGAAACAATGCTTTAGGTCTTCTGTGTTAAAGACACAAATGAAGAAAATCTCAGGCTGGAGATGAATAATTTGTTAAATTACAGAACAGAAAATAAACATTCATCAGGAGCTGAGAGTTCATTATCTTTAAGTGTAAAACTGAAGATGAAAGCTGAAGTATGTTTGGCTCTTAAAGGCTGGATCCTGTTTGAACCTGTCAGACAGCAGAGGGAGCAGCATGGAGGAGCTCAGCATGTTTACAGTTTGATGTTTTCTGGTCTTCTATTTAAATAAAGACACTGTTTCCCACATAGAGCACAGAGCTAAACAGATTTTTTTTTTAAAATAAACACTTAAACCTTTATCACGTCATCTTGTTTAATCCTGATTAATCTTCATCTCTGACTCTTTTAATGACCACCATGAGTGAGGGAGCTGCTTCCTGTGAACTTCAGAGGCCTTTTCACAACCACAAGTCGCCCTCTGCTGTGTCAATTTAAGAGAATGCAGCTGCAATGCTTGAACGAAAGCTGATCTTCATCAACCACACTGCGGTGGGTGGATGGTGGGATTGTAATTCAACTGTTTCAATACAGCATATACAGAAAAGGTAGTTAAAAGTCTCATTCACAAACTACTGCACACTTCCTCACTGCATCATCTTCACTACGTTCAAGTAGTCAGATATAGATAATCCTGCAGACCAGAGCTCACCTGTGATGCAGATTTATTTTTAATGCTGTCAGTGTAAAAATAAGATGTTTCACGCACAGAACCACAGAGCACTCATGCATTAGTTTCCTACGATACTGACATTTATCACAGCTGCTAAGTTCAACAGCAAACGTTTGCAAATGTTTATTTTTATTACTTATTTCTCTTTATTTGTTTGTTTACAACAAAAACAATAAGACAAATAACATTTACAATATTAACCAGAGGCTCAAAACAGCAGAAATAATATTTGCACAACATAAAAAAAGGGAGACAGAAACAATAAGGTTAACATTAAGACAACAATATTATTGACGAGACAGTGTATTTTTAAATCCACAAAGATGTTTAAATGGAAAACTGTTGTCTGTTGCAGATTGTATATTGGAATACGTTAATACGTGTCTGTGATAGGCATGAAGGATTGCTCGCGTTGTCTCATGTTAAAATTTATTGAAAGTTTTGAACACAAAGTTTAAACGATTAATTTCGTTGAATTAATTATATCATGGTTGATAAATATTGGTTTTTTGCAATTAAATTTATGAATAAGAATTCCCCATAAATTGTGAGCAGATTGAAAATGAAAAATGTCCCTGTCTGAGACATTTTTAAAACTACAAATCACAATTATTGACATATTTTCAGAATATTTGGATTAATATCAAGCTTTCCTCAAAGATTGGGGTTTTTCCAGGGTACCATATAACTAATTGACTTTTAAAGAAAGTTGATATTTATTATGTTGATTTAAAGTCTGTCATATCAAAGCAAATTCCACTAGAGGGCGCTCAAACACAAATAGATGTGGATCTGATGCATTTTCTAACAGTTTTCCTCTTTTTCAGTTCCAACAACAATTATGTAATCTCAGCCTCCTTCATGAGTCTGATTGTACTTGTACTAACTTAGACAGTCAAGCTACAAGGTTCTTTTCATTCTACATGTAAATATGTTTAATTTGTGTAATATGTAGCTGCCATCACCAGTGTGTGAATGTGTGTGTGAATGGGTGGATGACTGGATATGTAAAGCGCTTTGGGGTCCTTAGGGACTAGTAAAGTGCTATATAAATACAGGCCATTTAATATCTTCATATCTTCACTCTCACAGCTCTGTCTGTTGTAGTTTTTGTTGACCGCTGCACGACGAGTTTTCTCTTGTTGCCTTAGAGCCTGTGATGTTTTAAGAGTCTGAATCGGGAGCTCATCACATTACTCTGTAAACTCTCAAAGCACTTTAATATACAAGCAATTCCACCTCTCGCATTATTGAGTAAAGTTGACAGCGAGTCAGGCAAATAGGCAGGCTCAATCCCCGGCCTCTAACGACTGTGGAAGCGTACATACATGGTGTACCTTGCCATAAGCTCAACGCAGCAAGGAAACATCTAGATAAAGTTTAGAAACAGTTTAGATGAAAGCAGACGTCATCTCGGACAGCACACCTCTATCAGCCAGGCTCAAAAGGTTTCTGAGCCTGGCTGATGCTGATTAATGTTGGACAGGCCAGCACAGAGGCTTTGATCGTGACAGGAACAGGCCCTGAGCACCAGATCCAAAGAGGGTATACCACAGCCAACATGACATCATAAACAGGTGCCCATTTACAAAAAGCCTGACTGAGACTGTGTAGCACATACAGTGGGAGGGGGAGATGCTAGCTGGAATAGCATACACTGGACTTTCCATCCATCCATTCGCTTCCACTTATCCTTTTCAGGGTCGCGGGGGGCGCTGGAGCCTATCCCAGCTGTCATAGGGCGAGAGGCGGGGTACACCCTGGACAGGTCGCCAGTCTGTCGCAGGGCCAACACACAGGGACAGACAACCATTCGCACTCACATTCACTCGCACATTCACACCTAGTGACAATTTGGATTTTCCAATTAACCTATCCCCACAAGCTGCATGTCTTTGGACGGTGGGAGGAAGCCGGAGTACCCGGAGAGAACCCACGCAAACACGGGGAGAACATGCAAACTCCACACAGAAAGACCCCGGCCTGATGGTGGAATTGAACTCAGGACCTTCTTGCTGTGCGGCAACAGTGCTAACCACCGTGCCACCGTGCTGCCCTACACTGGACTTTGTGCTCCAATTACATTTTAGGGTGCTTGGTTTAAATTCACTTTGGTCAGTCAGAGTCAAAAGTAAAAACAAACAAAATCTCTATATAATTTTATGTAGGCACTTGAAGCCTGTTTTATTCATTGTGTTACTGATTTATTGTACCTGATAATAATAAAGGCTTACCAAAGGTACATGTAAGACTGTTCTCAAAATGTGCTTTAAAGGTTAGTTAAGGTTATTATTAGTAAGATGATCAGCGACTGTTTGATTTGTCACCATCGGTTGCTTGGAGCAAAGCTCAGGAGGGCGAGCTGCGTATTCTTATCTCTGGTTCAGCAGGATACCTGAGTGATTATGGGTTATATGAGCCAAACAAAAGCAGCAAACAGCTTTTATAATCACTTCTGCAAAACTGAAAATAACTCTTGTAAGTAATTTATCTGCTATTGAATGTGAGCAGTCCTGCTTGAGCCACGGTTAGTTTCAGTTTTGCAGAAGTGATTATAAAAGCTGTTTGCTGCTTTTGTTTGGCTCATATAACCCATAATCACTCAGGTATCCTGCTGAACCAGAGATAAGAATACGCAGCTCGCCCTCCTGAGCTTTGCTCCAAGCAACCGATGGTGACAAATCAAACAGTCGCTGATCATCTTACTAATAATAACCTTAACTAACCTTTAAAGCACATTTTGAGAACAGTCTTACATGTACCTTTGGTAAGCCTTTATTATTATCAGGTACAATAAATCAGTAACACAATGAATAAAACAGGCTTCAAGTGTCCTACATAAAATTATATAGAGATTTTGTTTGTTTTTACTTTTGACTCTGACTGACCACAGTGAATTTAAACCAAGCACCCTAAAATTAAAACAAAGTCCAGTGTGGGCAGCACGGTGGCACGGTGGTTAGCACTGTTGCCGCACAGCAAGAAGGTCCTGAGTTCAATTCCACCATCAGGCCGGGGTCTTTCTGTGTGGAGTTTGCATGTTCTCCCCGTGTTTGCGTGGGTTCCCTCCGGGTACTCCGGCTTCCTCCCACCGTCCAAAGACATGCAGCTTGTGGGGATAGGTTAATTGGAAAATCCAAATTGTCACTAGGTGTGAATGTGCGAATGAATGTGAGTGCGAATGGTTGTCTGTCCCTGTGTGTTGGCCCTGCGACAGACTGGCGACCTGTCCAGGGTGTACCCCGCCTCTCGCCCTATGACAGCTGGGATAGGCTCCAGCGCCCCCCGCGACCCTGAAAAGGATAAGTGGAAGCGAATGGATGGATGGAAAGTCCAGTGTATGCTATTCCAGCTAGCATCTCCCCCTCCCACTGTATGTGCTACACAGTCTCAGTCAGGCTTTTTGTAAATGGGCACCTGTTTATGATGTCATGTTGGCTGTGGTATACCCTCTTTGGATCTGGTGCTCAGGGCCTGTTCCTGTCACGATCAAAGCCTCTGTGCTGGCCTGTCCAACATTAATCAGCATCAGCCAGGCTCAGAAACCTTTTGAGCCTGGCTGATAGAGGTGTGCTGTCCGAGATGACGTCTGCTTTCATCTAAACTGTTTCTAAACTTTATCTAGATGTTTCCTTGCTGCGTTGAGCTTATGAGGCACAGATGCTCCACGGTGTGGTTGAAAACACCTATTGGATGGAGCCTGCCTATTTGCCTGACTCGCTGTCAACTTTACTCAATAATGCGAGAGGTGGAATTGCTTGTATATTAAAGTGCTTTGAGAGTTTACAGAGTAATGTGATGAGCTCCCGATTCAGACTCTTAAAACATCACAGGCTCTAAGGCAACAAGAGAAAACTCGTCGTGCAGCGGTCAACAAAAACTACAACAGACAGAGCTGTGAGAGTGAAGATATGAAGATATTAAATGGCCTGTATTTATATAGCACTTTACTAGTCCCTAAGGACCCCAAAGCGCTTTACATATCCAGTCATCCACCCATTCACACACACATTCACACACTGGTGATGGCAGCTACATATTACACAAATTAAACATATTTACATGTAGAATGAAAAGAACCTTGTAGCTTGACTGTCTAAGTTAGTACAAGTACAATCAGACTCATGAAGGAGGCTGAGATTACATAATTGTTGTTGGAACTGAAAAAGAGGAAAACTGTTAGAAAATGCATCAGATCCACATCTATTTGTGTTTGAGCGCCCTCTAGTGGAATTTGCTTTGATATGACAGACTTTAAATCAACATAATAAATATCAACTTTCTTTAAAAGTCAATTAGTTATATGGTACCCTGGAAAAACCCCAATCTTTGAGGAAAGCTTGATATTCAATCCAAATATTCTGAAAATATGTCAATAATTGTGATTTGTGTTTTAAAAATGTCTCAGACGGCGAC
>NW_024583292.1:83127-99894 GCF_018398535.1 Haplochromis burtoni | reverse complement strand
ATTTTTCAGTTTCAATCTGCTCACAATTTATGGGGAATTCTTAATTCATAAATGTAAACTTAGTAACAAGAAACTTCAATTTAAAATTTTCATAAACCAGCTTTGAGCACAACTCCAAATCTGCAACAGACAACAGTTTTCCATTTATATACACTCTTCTGTGGATTTAAAAAATACACGTCTCCTCAATAATATTGTTGTCTTAATGTTAACCTTATTGTTTCTGTCTCCCTTTTTTATATTGTGCAAATATTATTTCTGCTGTTTTGAGCCTCTGGTTAATATTGTAAATGTTATTTGTCTTATTGTTTTTGTTGTAAACAAACAAATAAAGAGAAATAAGTAAATAAAAATAAACATTTGCAAACGTTTGCTGTTGAACTTAGCAGCTGTGATAAATGTAGTATCGCAGGAAAACCTAATGCATGAGTGCTCTGTGGTTCTGTGCGTGAAACATCTTATTTTTCACTGACAGCATTAAAAATAAATCTGCATCACAGGTGAGCTCTGGTCTGCAGGATTATCTATATCTGACTACTTGAACGTAGTGAAGATGATGCAGTGAGGAAGTGTGCAGTAGTTTGCTGAATGAGACTTTTAACTACCCTTTCTGAATACATGCTGTATTGAAACAGTTGAATTACAATCCCACCATCCACCCACCGCAGTGTGGTTGATGAAGATCAGCTTTAGTTCAAGCATTGTAGCTGCATTCTCTTAAACTGGCCAGCAGAGGGCGACTTGTGCTTGTGAAAAGACTCCTGAAGTGTACAGGAAGCAGCTCCCTCACTCATGGTGGTCATTAAAAGAGTCAGAGATGAAGATTAATCAGGATTAGACAAGATAACGTGATAAAGGTTTAAGTGTTTATTTAAAAATAAAAATCTGTTTAGCTCTGTGCTCTATGTGGGAAACAGTGTCTTTATTTAAATAGAAGACCAGAAAACATCAAACTGTAAACATGCTGAGCTCCTCCATGCTGCTCCCTCTGCTGTCTGACAGGTTCAAACAGGATCCAGCCTTTAAGAGCCAAACATACTTCAGCTTTCATCTTCAGTTTTACACTTAAAGATAATGAACTCTCAGCTCCTGATGAATGTTTTATTATTCTGTTCTGTAATTTAACAAATTATTCATCTCCAGCCTGAGATTTTCTTCATTTGTGTCTTTAACACAGAAGACCTAAAGCATTGTTTCTATTTCACCTTTATATGTCACAGAGAAAAAACTTCTCTACAGAGAATGAAATCTGTCCTCACAACATTATTTTTATGCTGTCCCTTAACATGCGGCCCAGAGGCTACAGGACAGTTAGAAGGACTTTAAATCACTGAAATAAGAGGAATATTTGAATGTGACGTCACACTGACACACCATTTTGACATTTACAATAAAATAGTCTGATTGGGTGTGTTAATGTTGTCGCCTGACTTCCAGGTTTAACTCTGTCCTAACGTCACATCTTTTTTGGGTATTTTAAACACTTTCAGGCCAAAAGGACGTGTAGTGGCAATTCCTTTACTTTTGAAGATCAAACGTCCCACAACTTAAAGTCCACAAGCCACTGCTGCATTGAGGTAATATTTCGTACGCAGGCAAAAGAAGTCCATTGTCCAAACCTTTTAGTTGAGAGTTTTGGTTTATTTATCCATTTTGGCAAGCAATAACAAGATCCTTCCTCTGCTTCTCCTGCTCTGGTAAAAAACCATAGGCCCACCCCAATGCATGCTGGTCCTATACCAGTCTCTTTATTTATAGAAACAAAATGGCCCTACAGCTCTTACTGACTAATTTAACAAAATAACAACAAACAAAACAAATCATTTAAAACAAAATATTAACCGACAAATAAACCCCAAAATATAAATAAACTAACAACAAACTTTAACTAATTTCAAAATAATAAATAAAAAACAAATAGCTCCAACAGGACGTACAACCTGCATTTGTCTTTGTTTCACTGTAGTTAACAGAACATCCAAGTAGTTCATTGGATTCTTTACATTTTTTACTTTTTTACATTTTTTACATACATAATTTGCATGTATCATCCCCTCCGATTTTAAGTAAGAATACACAAAACAAGTAATTAAGAATAATTGTTGGCAGTTTTATTAGAGTAACAGACAGCTCTGAGAGAGTCCAAACATTTCATGTGGAGGCTGGTGTTAACTGTGGATCTCTTAGTTTTGTGCAGATAAGACGAACAAACAAAAAACAACCAGAACAGAACACAATCCATTTCCTCTTCAGACTGCTGTCAGACATTATCTACTACACTCTGACGTCTGGAATCAGTCCTGCTGTTTGCTGAGGAGGAAGTAGTTCATTCTCAACTGTCAGAGTGACATCAGGGATCCTTGTGGAGTGTTGGTGACTGTTGTTTGCTTCCGGGTCATTTCTGTCTCTGTGTTCATCAGCAGGAGATTCAGAGTTCAGAAATCTCTCAGACATTTCAATCTGTGGTTCAGTGGGAGGATGATCTGAGTCCTGACAACATTTTTTATATGTTATGTAGATCAAAACAACAACAACAGCAAAAACAACAACAACAACAGCAGTGAAGACCATGATGAGTCCAACAGATCCACTCTTCTCTCTTCCATCCTCCTTCCCTCCATCCTCCTTCCCTCCACCTCCTTCCCTCCATCCTCTGTGTCTCCTCCTGTCTGACCTGCAGGTGAGAAACAGGTGTGAGGTGTCAGCTGTCAGGTAGGTGATGAGTGAAGAACAGAACAGAATCCATTTCCTCTTCAAACTGCTGTCAGACATTATCTACTGCACTCTGATCACATCACTCAGACCAGCTGCTTTCTACAAAGTCTCATCAACAACATCTTTAGAAACAAACATCAACAAGCAGGAAGCAGCTTCACCTCTGATCACACACACACTCAACTCTACTCACTCACCTGGAGGATCAACAACTCTTAGTGTGACATTGCAGATGGATTTATATGATTCATTGATGAAGACACGACACTCGTATGCCCCGGTGTCGTTTTTTGTCACATTCTTCAGATTTAAAGACACATTCCCATCTTTCTTCTCTCGCTCATCCAGAGCCGCCCGGTTGTGAAAAGACGGATGCTGGTTGCGTGGTTCAAAGTGCCCGTCCCGCTCTAAATAGACATATTCTTCTCCCAGGTCAGCTCTGGTCCACTTTACACCTGTGAAGTTGTTATCTGGATCTTGACACATCAGAACAACATGCTCTCCAGGTGTAGCTGTTACATCTAAAAGAGAAACAACACAGAGCACAGAGATTAAAGGTCATCAGTCAGCATTCAAAGCTCAGTAACACTCAGTAACTGTATAATATTTGTTAATGCTGACTAAAATAACCCTGATAATGTTCTTAGCTGCTCTGTGCTCGACTTCTGTTGAAATCATCTTAGGCCAAACTTTTTTTTTGTTTGAACTAAAATCAAATTGAACATGTTCACACCTCAATTGTCTGTGGTATGAACATCTCCAACCCCATAATGTGCACTTTTCCCTCTTTAAAAATGCTACATTTCACAGACTGCAGTGAGACAGCCTCACATAGAGCCTGATAACCATGGAAACCTTCTTTAAGTTCAGTTCCTGTCACCTCACTGAACATCATTATTCACTTTTACTTCTTTTTGTCACGTTTAGTTCGTAGTTTGGTGAGTGCCAAAAGTTAATTAAAATCTGTATTTATTTGCAAATGAGAGTATCTCATAATGATAAAACCCCTGTGGTTGTCTCCACTTTATCTAAGAAACGTGAAAAAAAAAGCAACAGAAAAATAACTAAAGCCACAAAGCGCAAAGAATAACTAATTTTGTATCACTACTAAAACAAACCACAAGTCTATCTCTGTTCCAGCACAGAGACACAGACCCATGGGGGATATTAATCAGGTTTAAAAGGGCTCTTCTGTTGAGCTCTTTAGGTCGTTGCTTAGCGTAGAGTAAAAAGGCGAGGAGTGAGACGCGGCTGCGTAGACTCCTCCCTAACTCTACGCCGGAGTTAACGCCGGGATGGATAGGTCCCGCACCACGACATTAAACCCTCGATATAGACTATAGACATTCATCGCGGCGATGTTCTGAACATTGAGTGGACGTCGTTGGCGTCCGCGGCGTTTCTCGGCTTCGGTGTCGACAGGGGGACGTTTTGCCTTAGCTTGTGACGGTAAGCAGAGACTCTTCCACGGAGGAAACCTTTTGGTTCAGTCTCAGCTCCTCATTCTTTGTGAGCCTCTTACACACACTTATTTTACCTTTTAATATGTTTTTGTTTAACATTTCATTTTTTTCTATTTTCATTTTAGTTTCTTTTACCTATCTCTTTGCTTATAATTTTATTTAGGGATGATTTTCAACATTATTTTAGACACACTGGGCTGTTTACGGGCTCACACCACGATCAACAGGGTTTTGTATTTTATTTCGTTCTCGTTTCACTCATTTTACTCTCTTCTGCTTTTGGCCACAGATTTCTGCCCTTTTTTTGTTTCCAGAAAAACGTTTTTTATCGGACCTTCCTCACTTATTTACTGCTTCGTTTTCATGGACATTTTTGTTTAAAGAACTGTATTTAAAGATTGATGAACTCCGCTGTTCAGGACTGTGACACGGAAGGCGTTTGATAACAGATGCAATACAATACAAATACAATTATCCCGTGAATGCTTAATAATTACGAAACAGCAAAGTGTTAATAAGTTATTTTATTACTAGCACATCCCACTTCATGGGTTTAACAATGCGAAACTGCTCTTGTTTAAAAACCTCTGAGAGCTCAGTAACAGACACGTTATAAAAATATGTCTGAAATTAGTCTAACTTTGAAGTTGAAAAGACGTCTAAAACGACCACATTTTGACTTAAAACAGGCCACGCACGAAGGTCTTACCGAAGACGACAGTAGATGTTCAGCAAACGTTGCCTGGCGTTACGAAACAACCCCAACCCCCAAGCAAAAATAATCTTTATGATAATAATTACCTTGGGTAGCTCCAACGATGACGTAGAGTACAGTCCACAGGTGTCTCATTGTTCGTTTCCAAGAGATAGAGCGGGGCCTCCCGGTTGTACAAAGTGAGGAGCATTTTCTCCGGACGTATACTCTTTATTCACCCACAGAGCCGCAGACGACTGCGGGACTTGGCTTTCGTCGTCGACGGCCCTGTTGTGGCTTCAGCTCTCGCCGGTGATTCGAGAATCTTCCAGAGACCGACGACTGAACCTGAACGAATCCCTTTGGTTCAGTCTCAGCTGCTCTTTTCACACCTTTTTACACATATTTTCTCCTGATAGTTTGTGAGCCTCTTAAACACATTTATTTTATTTTTACATGTATTTTGTTAAACATTTCACTTTTGAAACTGGTTTTCATTGTATTTTCCTTTAAGGTTTTTTTTGGAGGCATGCTGTTAGGTTCATGCTTGCTTTGTGTCTGGGGCTCATGTGGGAGAAAAGCTTACACTTCATGATATTGTAAGCCAACAGTTGAGCTAAGAATCCCCCCCCCACACACACACACCTCTATTTGTGTGTGTATGTGTGTATGCGCACGTGTCTTTTTAATGTGAATGTGGTTTTCTGTCTCTATGTGTTAGCCCTGTAACAGACTGGTGACCTGTCCAGGGTCTGGGAACTGTTAAGCACTGTGGCACCTTCTGGTAGGCTACTTTCTGACAACCTGAGTCACCTGGTTGAACTGCATTCCACTCCATTGCCATCATCTCTGACACCCACTCAGAGATGATGAATGCTTCCGTGTGTCTATTAAAATTTTCCATTAGTACACGTGTCATTCTCACAACTGCTCCTAACCCAACTGCCCAATTCTCTGGGTTAATTTAAATACCTAAAGAGCAGAACAAATGTTAGAATCAAAATCAGTCAGAGCTGAAGACCCTGTTTTATTCAGGAATCTGTAGTCAAGCTCGGGAGTCTCAGTTCAGCACTGTAACACAGCAGGCGTTTGCACTTCTTTTGTATAATACCTTATAAGTAAATGGTAAATGGCCTGTATTTGTATAGCGCTTTACACATTCAGTCATCCACACATTCACACACTGGTGATGGCAGCTACATTGTAGCCACAGCCACCCTGGGGCGCACTGACAGAGGCGAGGCTGCCGGACACTGGCGCCACCGGGCCCTCTGACCACCACCAGTAGGCAACGGGTGAAGTGTCTTGCCCAAGGACACAACGACCGAGACTGTCCAAGCCGGGGCTCGAACCGGCAACCTTCCAATTACAAGGCGAACTCCCAACTCTTGAGCCACGATCGCGCCCAGAAATGTCATACTTGGTACTCCTTTTTTTTTTTGAGTAATACAGTGAGCTACACCAAATCAATCGACATCTCATGTAAGAATTTATTCCAGCTATCCAATTTAACATCTGCTGGAAAACAGTGAATTATGATAAATGACATCACTAACTATTCAGACAGAAGGAAACCTGCACCTCAGCTCCTGAATAATTCTGGCTTTGAATTTGAAATGTGGAAGCAAAGTTTCTGCTCTCACATTGGCTCTGTTTTGTGTCTTGCAGAAACAGATCAGACATTTCTGGCAACACTTCAGCTCCTTCCACGGAGAAGAGCATAAGATGACAGTGATGATGATCCTGATGAAGGCCACAAGCCGTGGAGCAGTAAAGTTTTCTAAATCATTCAAATGTTTCTCGAGCTCTAACTTTCTACTTCCCTATTGTTTTAGGACTCTGTGTGTTGATTTCACTGACAGCTTATTTATTAATAAGTAATTATTAATATTATTGTTGAAAAAAACTCCAAATTGAACAAGTTTCTGTTTGCTTATTGTTTCAGGACTCTGTGTGTTGATCTTACTGACAGCTTATTCATTAATTATTCATTAATTAGCAATTATTAATATTATTGTTGAAAAAAACCTCCAAATTTAAGAAAGAGGTAAGTTTCGTTTTATAGAAGAGATGGAGCAGTCTCTCTGTCAGGTGAATATCTACAAATATACAAACAAATTAAGATGACAGTCAGCAATGCAGCCCGATTTAAAAAGATCAATATGAAAATAAAATAATGAATCTGACCTTTTAATATGACTCTTTCCTTACTTGTTTAAAATATCTGAATGATCAGACATTATTGCTTTTTGTGAAACCTCAACACAGAAAAAGAATAAAAGCTAAATGATGTGAAATTCATCACTTTATTGCTCTACGTCTCTTTTTTTGGTCTTTCTTTAGTACGGGCTTCATGATTGCTTTATTTTCTGTCACGTGAGAACAGGGTGTGTATTTCTGGGAAAGGTGATGAAAAGTTTTTAACCAATGAAAAACTGACACACCACACACTTACTTGGAATATAGTTTCTGGGTGTGTCGGTTTACGCGAAGCGCCTGAATGGGAACTTACATTAGCCTGTTTGAAAGTGGAAAAAGGTCCAAGAAAAGAGCACTTTTTAAAATAGAATAAGAAGTCTATAATATTTCAAGGAATTAATTTAAGTAGCGCCGTGATTTAGATGTAATCAGTGTACTGTTTTCTAATATTGTCACTAATAAAAGATGAAAATAATTTAAGAACTGCTGCCAGCTTTTGAATCTATACTGAGCCTTTCAGTGTTTTCTCCTTGTGCCTCTGTGGACTGTCTCTGGCACCAAAGTTTCCTCTCAAAGTCCAAAGACAGACATGTTTGTTCCTGAGTCTGGGTTAGGGATTTGTTGAAACACCTGAAGCACCTTCTGGTACTTTCTGAGGAACAGGCTCACCCAGTTGAACTGCATTCCATAAACAAGTTTTTACTGGGCCTGTGCACCAGACCGCAGTCGGACGGCCAACTCCTCCTCCTGGCCCCCCGCTCCAGCAGGCCGCAGAGAACGGGGGTGAGAGAAGACTCCAAACCTCCCTCCACCTGCTCATTGTAGTGTTGATGCATGTGTGTTCTAAGGTGCATTTAAATACATACTCTCTAACATTCAGTGAGCCAGTGTTATGACCTTGGCTTCCTGTTTATCTGCTTCCAACCAGGGGTGAAGCTCCTGTGAAATGTGCTTTGTGCTCTCTGCACACAGTATGCTCTTCTTAACTCAGCAGTATAAAATGTCATGAAACAGTGTAACTCATTCACAGTAAATCAACAGTATATGATAATACAAACCTATCTAATGATTTTCACATTCTTTTTAATTCAGAAGTATAATGCAAACTAGAACTACAACTACATACTATTATACTCTCTATAATATGGAGTATGGTGTGGCTTACGGCAGTATAATGATTCACACATTTCGATTATAGGCATAGGATAACATATGATAAAATAATAATCTCACAACTATTTTATCTAAGACAGATATGCTTTTATCCACATCTCACATTGCTCGATTAGCATCAGCTGTACACTCTTGCACTGCAGAGAATAGAGGCTGCCGAGGGTGCAACAACATTTATTGAAGTTGGTTTAATAATTATGCAAGATTACATTATACAAGATTAAACCTAATATTTTTGGTTGCAACCAGCTAATATTTTTCATCCATCAAGCGAAACAAAAGTAGAAATGTCAATTATTTGGAAAATACGAAATATTTAGGCAGTTATTTCCAATGAATACAATAATGGTATTACAAATATAAAATATGAGCTGTATTTAAACTAAAAACATTAAAACTGAAAAGCATTAAAATATGGAATAACCTGAGGGCAAGGAGATAAATAAACCAACAATGTTTAAAAAGAAAAAGAAAATCTAATTATAACATTTAAACTAAGTGAACTGAGAAATGGTCGTTGGCACTGTGACTATATCCTTGTTTGCTAGGTTTATGGCCCTACAACAGGCAGACACACGATACACTGCTAACTGCAAACATATACAAGAAAAAGTTGAAGGACACAATATATTCTCTGATTTGCTGAAGTTTGGTGCTCATACCATTTGCCAGGATAAACTACACCTGAATCAAACGATTAGATCATAACCAGGCCTCTGGTTATGATCTAATGATCCAACTTCAAGATATTTTGAGGAGATCATTTAGCTATTTCAGTCAGCTGTGTTGGATCAGTGTCACCTCTAAAACTTGCAGGACACTGGGCCTTGAGGCCTGGAGTTCCCAAGCCTGATTTATGAAATTCAATGCTTTAGTCAGATCAAGCACTACAGCCTCAACTACACTTCTATGTAATAGTTTGTAGAAGCTGGTTGCTGACAAATGCATAAACTCCCTTATCTTATCGATTGGAAGCACTTGTGTCCGGTCTGTATGGCAAACTGAGGGGAAGCCGGGGGAAGGAGGACCCAAACACTGGACTTTGCGATGAACAGGGCATTTATTTACAGTGAAGTAAACGTTGACCCAATAAATCCCAGTGCGTTCCCTCGACTCCTGTCTTCTCCTAAAGTCCCTGGTTTGTGCTTTCAGCTTCCTTTCGTCCACACTCCCCGTGCTCTCTGCTGTTCCACACTTCTCCCAGGGGAAAATAGCATAGACAGCTGTAAGGACGGACGGACGGACGGACGGACGGACACTCACTCACTCACTCACTCACTCACTCACTCACTCACTCACTCACTCACTCACTCTCACACAACAATCCCCCATCAAGGAGTGCTCAGCCACACTGTTAAGTAGTTCCCTGACGAGGCTTGATCAGCACCAGGTGTGTGATGATCTTTAGGTGTGGCCAAACTCCTGGCAGGTCCACATCCACCAAGCCTTAAGATCCCTGCCCCAGCCACACACACACCCCCACCCACCCACCAATAAACACAAGAATAGATACAGGAACAGCAGCACAGTGCAGAAACAAACACATATCATCTAAAAAGAGTCACAACTTCTCCATGACAATGTGTGTCTTACTTTCCCTTCAAATTTACAGTTTTTGTTTTTTCATATCAGCCAATATTAATATTATCACTTTTTTTCTCAATAATTACATGTCAGAGTATTTTAGTTTTTATCTGTTTGTATCTGTCTTTTGCAAAACTTATATGAAAAGCATACAAGAGTGAAAACAGATATAAGATCCCTTAAAAAAATCATATAAATGAAACTTGTATGTTTTGGATACTTATTAAAAGAATATAGTATAATAATATATATATATATATATAATAAAAGTAATGAGAAAGTGGCCACTTTCATGAGTAAATTATATAAGCCTTATATGATTCACTATATGAAGTAGGCCACATCTTATGTAAGTCTTTTATAAGGTTTTACTGTTTCTTTTCCATATGGGTATGGACAGAAATTTGCCCATACGGTAAAAAAATATATTTTAAAATACATTTTAAAATATATTTATATATTTATATATTATATATATTTTGGAAAAATGTATTTTTTTACCGTATGGGTGTCTCCAAAGAGTTGCAATTGCGTCCGATATAAAGTGTAAACTAAGTTTTACAAATGTGTGCAATGATTTGTGTGTAACTTTTGAGGACTCACACAAGTGTGCTTCAATCCACAAATCACAAATAGGATGTAATCTGAACGCACATAACACTATTTTACAAATGAGTACATCCAAACCTGACTAAATATCATTTACACACAATTTACTATGTTCAGCTTTATGAATCTGATCACTCTGACTTAAAAAAAAAAAACAACCTTCCTGTGCGTGCAAATGTCTAAAAATACACATAACAACTGTCTCCTTACAAAACCTTAAATGGGCGTGCACCAATCGCCTGATATGCACAGACCAAATCACATGCCCACGTGGAGGTTTTAAGGTAAATTTAACGCTGCCAGCTTCTCACATATCCTCAAAGGTAAGCTGCTCAAGATGTCCCAGTGTAAAACTGGGGCATCTGGGCTTCTTTGGTCTATCTCTGTTTTTGTTTTGTTTTTTTACATAACGTGGACATTACTTTTTGGAAATAAACAGAACATCTCTAAGACCTTAACTAGAAAACATCCACACAGTAGTCCACCACATCCTGAAATGTTCGGGATTATTGAATTTTGAAGCATGTTCCTCCCAAAGTGCAAAGCACTTGTTTCTGTAGGTTCTCAGTCATAATGATCTGGATGACATGACCTGCAGACATGTTCTGGATTATTCATTACAGTAACATTAACAACTCAGACAGTCAGACATACTGATAACTTATCAGTACATATCCATATTTTTTTTATCTATACATCTGCAGTAGTTAAAAATCATGAATCAGCATATGGACATTATCTGATGCTCTGGAAGTGAAGCAGATGTTTTACTAGAGACACAGCTAAGTGTTTTGCAATTTTGCATCATTTTAAAAAGTTTAAATTTCTTCGGTATTGAACAGTTGTTTTGGGGGTTTTTTGTAAACAGCGACCGACAGCGCTGTACACAATGGTAGACTAGTGCATAATAAGGAAGCAATTAAGAGGGCAATTAAGGGAGCAATTGAGATGGGAAATATTTCTTGAAGGACACTGAGAGAGAGAAAGAGCTGAGCAGGAAGTGTGATTTTTATTGCGTTGGAAGCAAAACAAAAGTAAGAGAGAATTAATGTCTGGAAAAAAAGACAAAGTGGGTAACTGTTTTTTTTTTCTTACTTTCCAGAATTCTGGAAAAGGAAAAAAAACAAAAGAGGTGCCCACTTTTTCCCCCCCAGTGGCCCTAATCCTCTTCTGTTTTTTAGCTGTTTGGTGGTTGTTGAAATTGTTTTGTGATTTTTAACCTGACATGCTGGTGTTTCTGGCAAAATACATTTATATTTAAAGAATTTATTGAATGAATATCACATTTTTCAAACTCGAATAGATTTGAATTGGAAAAATCTATTTTTTTAAACCCATCCTAATCCACATTGACGTACAGCTAATTTGTTTCCTCTATCTGCAGCTGAGCTCTGACTGACTTTCCCCAGCAGAAGAACGTCCAGCACATAGCAGCAGAGTCAAAATATACATATTAACCTTTAAAGGTTACTGCATACTGTCTGTAATTGGTAAATCAGGGGTGTCCAATCCCAGTCCTCAAGAGTTAACTTCCTGCAGCTTTAGATGCATCCTTGTTCCAACACACCTGAATCAAATGAATGGCTTTACCTAACTTGATGGCATGCTGAAAAGGTAATCCAACTATTTGATACAGCTGTGTTGGAGTAGGGATGCATCTAAAAGCTGCAGGAAGGTAGTTCTCAAGGATTTGGAGTTGGACACCCCTGTGGTAAATCATGTTTTCTCATTTATTTTACAAGAAACATCCACGTTATTTGGAAAAAAAAAAAAAAAATCTCAGATATGCAGCCGAAGCCCAGATGTCACAGGTTTGCATTCACTGTAAAACAGGATTACATTAAAAAAGAAAATGTCGTGGTAATTTTCCGCTAGTATATATATATTTTTGTTTATTACAGAAGTTCCTCAAATGTGTCAAATATATATTTTTATATATATTTAAATATCCACTGAGCTGTGAGGGCAGTTAGGCGCCTCAAAGGGAACCCCGACTATTATGACAAGTTACTCTAAATATCCCCACAAGTTTGTGGGGATAGGTTAATTGAATAATCCAAATTGCCACTAGGTGTGAATGTGAGTGTGAATGGTTGTCTGTCCTTGTGTGTTAGCCCTGCGACAGACTGGCGACCTGTCCAGGGTGTACCCCGCCTCTCGCCCTATGACAGCTGGGATAGGCTCCAGCACCCCCCGCGACCCTGAAAAGGATAAGCGGAAGCGAATCGATGGATGGATGGATGGACTCTAAATATGTTACAAATTATCTCCACTACATAAAAACATACTTCAGAATAACTACAATTTTTTTGTTGTTCATTAAATCTTTGTTGTTTAAAGCCATTTTGGAGCCGTGGGAGCGGCCATGTTTTTTCGCACACAATGCATTCTGGGATGATGACATGTATTGGTTGTCGGCAGTATAGGTGCTTTCGTTCAGCTAACCTGTTTCGTTTTTTAAAGTTTTTTAAAATAGCAACCATTTCAATTAACTTGCTAATCAGTGACCTGGTTAAGACGTGGTAGACCTGCATTATCCGGTCTTTGAGTCTGACATTATAAGCCATTTCTGGGCTCAAACTCTGCTGCAAACGTCAAATGATCCCTGCGGCATTATTGAGAATTGAAAAACTGTCTAAATTTGTTCATCTGTAATTAAATGATTAGTGTGGCTGCTCTGCCAGGTGTAACAATGAAGTTTAACATCCAGGCATCCATGAAAATGGAATTTATGACATTTAACTGAGTTAGAAGTTAGCAGGGCGTTAGCTTGCTAGCTTCCATCTAAATATAATATACCATGTTCTGACTGAGAGATTTATTAAACAAATTAAAACGTACAGCTCTGCTATCACTTCCAACATCAATGACGACAGGGAAGTAAACATCAGCAACGTTTGTAGGGTTACTGAATTTTGGCTAGCTGGTATATAATGATGTGCTACGTGATCGCTAGCGTGACAAGATATGTTAGCATAACATAAACAGTAAAGCTGGAGGATGAACACCAACGAACGGATGACTTGTTTCCTCTCAATAAAAGTTAAAGTGAGGGTTACCGATGGTTAGGAGCAAATGCAATCTCATGGCAGGATGCTGTAAACGGACCAAACATCAGGATAACCACCGAGATGATCCATCCACAATATGAGGTTAGTCATTAATATACTGCTGCATGGGCTGGGCTGTAGTTACATCGTGAGGGTTTAAAAACTGAGCTTTAAAATGATCAGCGGTAATAAAAAGCATGAGAAGCCGACAATGATCACTGACTGTTTTTAGGGGCTTGTTGAGATTAAATCGAACAAGATACAAAGCATTAAAACATGTTTAAAAACACAACAGTCTTTTTAAATGCAGAATACTTTGGGCCCGGTGTTCTGACCACCGGAAGCATGATTCATCACATCATCACTGGATACCGGTTATGGAAGCTAACAAGGACTGCCCAAAGAACATCTAGATTAAGACATACGGCTTCAAAAAGGTTTTTGATACTTTACAACAAACCTTCTCAGTCGCCGTTGACATTGGCAAGCAGTAGCCGCATAGACACCAGAAATTTTCACTCACTCTTGCGTCCTCGTGTGACAGTACGGTGTACATTTTAGGACATCGTCAGGTATTAGACAAAAAATTGTCAGGTGTCAGTTGTCAGAAAAAAAATTGTCAGGTATCAGAAAAAAAATTGTCAGGTATCAGAAAAAAAATTGTCAGGTGTCAGTTGTCAGAAAAAAAATTGTCAGGTGTCAGAAAAAAAATTGCCAGTAGGACACTCTTTACTCAGCACAGACTCACTGAGGACTGAGTACCCACCCAAAACCCAGGATAAAGAGTTTCAGTGAATGTGGTGTTGAAGGTGTGGAGGTGGATCAGAGTGTCAGAGGAGACTCTGTAGAAGGACAGAGTGCCAGCAGGACAGTCCACATACACTGCTACTCTGTTAGAGACAGAGGAGGAGGAGGAGATCCATGTTTGTCTGTTATTATGCCAGATTGAATGAGGATCATCATAAGAGCAGTTCAGACTCCAGGACTGATTATTGTGTCCAAGCCAACAGTCATCGCTGCGTCCTTTCCTTCTGATTCTTCTGTAACTCACTGATATATAAACATATCCTCTCCACTCGACCTCCCAGTAACAGCGACCAGTCAGACCATTTCTACACAGCAGCTGACGAACATCAAATCTGTCTGGATGATCAGGATATGACTGAACCTCCTCCACACGTGTCACCTTCCTGTTGTTGTCAGACAGTTGGAGGTTTGTGTGAACTGTGTTTGTGTCGATTGTGAGTTGACAGGAATCTGATGGAGAGAACAAACACAATCCAGCTGCAGTTATTGATCCATCATCTGTTCATTGATTGACACTTTGATGATGACTCCTGACATCAGTGATGTGAATGAGTGATGTGACAGTTTGAAGATGGTTGAATGTGTGCTGCTTTGTTTTCATGAATCACAATAAAAACACACTTACACTTCCTCAGACCTGGTGTCAACCATCGTTCTCCAGCAGGCTCCACCCTGAAAGGAGGAGGGGGGTCAGACCAGCACAGTCAGCATGCACACATGGACATTACATGGCTCTCATACACATACTGTTAGACAATGATTAAGGAACAGACCAACTGTTAGGTTTAATGTGTTGCCATTTAAAAAGCTACACAATGCCAATTAGAAAGCTAGAATGCTTCTATTTGCTATCTAGGTAACCTACGCATATGAATACGTGCATGACATTGATAAGGGGAACAAGCAGTCTTGAGAAGAACAGATTCTACCAACAACAATCTGGGAGAGCTGCACTCCCATCATATAACCACACACAATGTATAATCATCCTTGCACAGCACAATCACACTTTGTAACCAGTTATAGTAATTTCTTATAGGTAATACAGCAACAAGCTTTATGAATATTCATGTGTGTAACAAATAAAAACAACCTGCAGGGGGGAAAGCAAGTTGAAGTGGGTTGGAGACAACTGCTTCCCTCTTGCAAGTGAAACTTTAGCTCTGTGTGGCCTCGTTCCTGAGTGAGCTTCTGTTTATCCAGCAGTATCAGGGGTAAAACTCTGACATTAACTGGTCCTTCGGGCTGGATTCGGGATCTTAGTTCGTCGAGGAGGAAAACGACGGGCCGAAGTCTGACTTCAGCCATGACCTTAGGTACCTGTTAAGAGACCCGGGACGCGAGATTTGTTGCTGGACCGGCTGCATATCGTCTGCCTTCCCCTCGACGGGCACAGATTCACGAATTCGAGGACTCACACGGGAATGACTTCATGCAAGTACAAAGGGGACGGCCCTGTAAACCATGTTCCGTATACGGAAAGTAGTTGGGTACTACTGAGTCTTTCTAGGAAAGCCGCCGTCCAGGACTGTGTAGCCCGGTGTTAGAGACACCGTGTGGCTGCCGTCAAGGACAACTAGAAGTCTTTCAAGGAAAGCCACGATCAAGGATTGTGTGGCCGTCGTAGCTCGGTGTTAGAGGCGCCGTGTGGCTGACAACGACAAAAAGTGAAGTAGAAGTGCACTGCTGTGTATATATATGTGTGTGTGTGTTCATGTGAGTGAGTGCAGAAACAGACACGTAGTCTGTAGCACTAATTGTTGTCATTGCAATGGGTAATCAAGCAAGTAAGACTGCCTCAGAAGGGGACGTTAAGTTTATGCAGAACTTCACCCCCGGCAACACAAAGTATTTAGAATGTTGGCATAAAAAATATGAATTTGAAGGGAAACTTGTTGAGGGGAAATGCAAAATGTTAGTGGATAAGTTGACAGTAAATGCAGCATGTGCAAAGGGAAAAGACAGAGAACGAAAAGAGTTACAGATGGCAGCTGCAAAGTTATGGCTAGAACAAGCTCAAAAACGCAAAGAAGCAGGGAGAGTGAAGAGAGCAGCATTGCAGGTGGCAGCATTGAAGCAAGATTATGAAACTTATAGCTCACTGAGTGCAGGCAGAGAGAGAGAGTGAAACGGGAGAGAGAGGTTAGAGAGAGAGAGGACGGAGAGACAGAGGCAAAGGAGCGGGAAGCAGAGAGAAAGAGAGAGGAGGACAATAGGATTAAAGAAGAGCATGGTGAATATGATCGCCCTGAACCCCTCATACAACAAATGACTAGCACTTGCTGACACTGCCAACACCCAGACATGTTTAGATAATCTTTTAGATTGCCAAAGCCAACAACAGCCCATCCCTCAAACTATAGATTCAACTGAAGTATTGTTAAACTTATCAGGAAAGGAAACAAAACCAGTCCACACTTTGATAGTACAGGGCAAAGCTGTCCACTTTCTCTGTGACTCAGGAGCAGATAAA
>NW_024583292.1:81438-83107 GCF_018398535.1 Haplochromis burtoni | reverse complement strand
CTGTCCACTTTCTCTGTGACTCAGGAGCAGATAAAACAGTCTTGAAAGATCACATGCCCAAAGTACACCCCTCAAGTGGCACAATTTATGTAAAATCTACCAACGGTCAATTAAATCAACATAGAATTTCTAAGCCAGTGTGGATCAGTGATCCAAATACAGATGAGACAGCTCAGGGCTCAGTTGTGATGCGCTCCACATGTCCTGTAAATCTATTGGGAAGAGATATGATGATAAAACTTGGAATTTCAATAATTCCGACATCCACTGGGATGATAGCTGCAGGAAAAGGAGAAACTGCTGAGACAATGGTTTATCAGGGCAGTGGAGATTTGCATTACTACTGGACACTTGACCTGTCGCCCTCCAGGCCAGGTGACGTAAACCGTAAACTTTTAACTGCAGCTGAGGAAATGTTGACATCCAGCCATGACAACAGGAACCTGAAAGTTTCCATGTTACACTGAGGAGCTTGGAAAGAAAAGCGCCTGGACTTCCTTGAGTTTCTTGAAGACGTTTCACCATATTTTTCTGTTAATGTTGTCAAACAACAGAATGGGAGTTTTAAGTATTTAAGCTGCCATTTCCAAATGTTAGCTGCTCCTGTCTGCCTCTTTGTCACACACAGACAGAAATAATTCACAGCCTTGTTTCTTTCTCAGACAACACGTTTTCAACCTATGTAAACCTGTTCATCTTTCTGTCAGTGCCACTGATTGTCGTTGTGACTGTGGACATAAACATGGGAATCATATTTAACATGGCTGACACTTTATTAGGTACACAGTGGCCAGAGGTGGGAAGTACTTAAGAATTTTCAGGCATCTTCACTTTACTATTTATTTTTACTCTGTTCATTTTTAAACAAGTATCCTTAATTTCTACTTCTTACATGTTCAGAAAAGGCTCATTACTTTTGGTTTAACACATTTGTGGGGAGTTATTTTGCATCACTGAGTGCCTTTACACATCAAACTGATTTGAGGCTAGAAATATTGTGAAACGTGCTGAAAACAAACTAAACTAGACTAACTGCATCATTTAAAGGTTGTGTAATATTCTGCAATATGTTTAACATGCTGATCCTGAACACAGCTCATTGCTATAAGTCAGTTTTGGAGTCGGATTGCTCCTTTATGTTTGCTGGTGACGTCATCCCAGTACATAATGGGTTATGTCTCACAGGAAGATAGACACTGCTGAAGAGCTTGCTGTCATGACTAGTTGGTAATAAAAATTAAACTTGGTACGCCTGGACCCTTTGTACCAGCACTAGTTTACAACACAAAATAAAACAGGCTGCATGAAAATCCTCTGCAGGTTAGTGCAGGATAGACAGGTTAGTTTGCCATACTGTGATGGATTTAAAGTAGTACTGGCAACGTTAATCGCATTAAAAGGACATTAACACCATAACCGCATTAGTGTTAGTGTTTCAATAACCCCAGTAACACCTCAAAGGATACACAACCTACAGATATATATATACCCATACCAACATACCCGTGCACCCGCACACATGAAACAATTGGACAAAAACACCCTATAAAATCTCTACCTCCTCCCTGCACCCTGTAAAAACCATATCCTTAAACCACTTTTTAAACTGCGCCATGCTTGGACATTGCTTCATATCTTTACTTAGTCTGTTCCACAGCTTCACTCCACA
>NW_024583292.1:80781-81418 GCF_018398535.1 Haplochromis burtoni | reverse complement strand
ATGCAAAAACTTTTTAATGTTGTACGGATACGAGGATGTTTAAAATTTAATTCCCACCTCAAATTGTATCCCCGTTCCCTTTTAGAAAACAGTTTTAGAATATTGTCAGGAAGCAGGTTATTTATTGCTTTATACATAATTTGTGCAGTGAGAAAATGAACCAGATCTGTCAATTTAAGAATTTTTTATTTTAAGAATAGTGGATTTGTATGATCTCTGTGTCAATGTAAAATTGTACTTAGCAGTCAGTATAAGTGTTGGGTAGATAGCTTGGACTGGGAGGACTGTAAGGTGCTAGTTCAGATTTGCAGCTACCACCCCCCGGAGTGTCGGCTGGATGAATGTTCAGAAGGGAGACAATAAAGACACCGAGGATAGTGCAGACTCTTGTATTGACTTCACAAGGTTGAAGGTAACAGGGATTGTCAGAGGAGCGTGGAGTAAAAAACGTCCTACATGCATTTAGAATTTATTTAGAACTACAAATTAAATTTATTTTAGCAATTATTGTTTTTTTTAATGTCACAATTCCAACCCTGCTCCTTTATCTGGGCTTGGACCGGCAAAAGTGACCCAAAATAGGCACTCTGGTGGAGTTACTTTGTGTGTGTGTGTGTGTGTGTGTGTGTGTGTGTGT
>NW_024583292.1:68580-80761 GCF_018398535.1 Haplochromis burtoni | reverse complement strand
GCCAGATTTGTCGCTAGTCGCTTTTTAGAAAAAAAGTCGCTAAGAGGGTCTGAAAACTCGCTAAATATAGCGACAAAGTTGCTAAGTTGGCAACACTGGGTGGGTTGACCTCTACTGGCCACTCTAAACAACTAGTAGGGGGTCCTTTAGCAGCTAAAGACATTTTTATTTCAAAAAGCTTTTAATTAGACCAGGGTTTTAATGGTGTATTTTATGACTGTATTATGTTTTTACCTTGTACAGCACTTTGTGACATATGTCTGTGAAAGGTGCTATATAAATAAAGTTTACTTACTCACTTACATGTCCCTCTTTAGGGGCACTTCATTAGGGCTTAAATCTGGGACTCACCACCATTAAACCTTAGAACTGAAGAAGCTTCTCGGATGAGCGGTGAAACGTCTTCAAGCAACTTAAAGAAGTCCAGATGCTTTTCTTTCCAAGCTCTATTAGAAATGAACATTTTATTTTCACTTATTTAACCCTCTGCGGTCCAGGGTATAATTGGCCGTTTTTGACTACTTTTGATTTTACCTCTATATTTCACATTGAAAATATGTTTTTCTTGCCTTGTTTGGTATCAATTTTTTTTTATCACAACCTCAAATATCTGAAATTTGAGTTATTTTTTTCATTTTAGTATACTATATTAGCACAGTTTACGTAAATTCAGACAAAAAAATTCAAAATCCGAGTAGACTTATATATATATATATTTTTTTTAAACGTAAATTTATTTTTACTGTAAAACGCACAAACATGTTTAAATCATTTTCATAACTTGAAATACAAATAGAAATGGTATATTTCAAAAAATTATGCACGAGTTTTGCAAACAACAAAGTTATATGGTACTATTGACCTGGTACTATTGGCGAGAGTAGCAGCATAAACAGGAGCTCCTGCATCGATAGCTAAAATAATCTGCAATTCAAGAATATAATTCATTAAAAGCGACTTTCCCCTCAAGAATAATGAGCGGAAGATAAAAATAAGAAGGGACGAGCCCCAGGCCGAAGCTTAGAAACGCGACTTGAGAGTAAGACCTATGAAACACGCTCTGAGCAAGAGGGCGAGAAGATGGCGGCGGAGGCCACAACATCAGCGCTAGGCCCCCTCAGACAGGTGGTGAGTGAAGTACTGGTGGAGGGCATGCAAGACCTTAAGGCAGAGATGAAGAAGGAGCTATCGCTTGTGAGAACAAGTTTGAAAGAGGACATGAAAGCCCAACTGAGCGAGTTAACACACAAGATAAATCAACAGGTTACCACTGCCACAAGCAGGATCGAGGAGGTGAGGAAACGTCTGGAAGAAATGGTAAGAAACATGGTAGGGAAGGAGAAATGGGACATTGGACTGAGGGATGCCATTGTTCAGCTGCTGGATAACCAGAGGCAGCTCCAAGAGAAGGTTACGGATTTGGAGGGGCGCTCACGCCGTAATAACATACGGATATATGGCATCCCTGAGAACATAGAAGGCACCTCCATGCTAAGGTATGTGGAAAGCATGATGATATCGGAGTTGGGGGACGGTGTGGACTTGGGCAGCGAGAAGAACCTAGGGATAGAGAGAGCTCACCGGGCGCTGGGAGTGCAGCCGCCGCCGGGGGCGCCCCCTCGATCAACGGTGGTGCGCTTCTTAAAGTTCAATATTAAAGAACAAATCCTACGCGCTGCATGGAAGAAGCCTGTATATATAAAGGAGAAACGGATTTTCTTTGATCACGACTATGCCGAAAAAATACAAATGCAGAGAAAAGAGTATGGCCCGGTTAAAAAAGTACTTAAAGAAAACGCCATCCGGTTCCAGACCCCGCTTGCTAAAATGCGGGTTCATTTTGACTCGGGAATGGTCCTATAAAATAACGCGGAGGAAGCTGCGGCGGATCTAAGAAGAAGCGGATACACGGTGGGACCGGTGGCCACAAGAAAGCCCAAAGGCATTACGGTGGAGATGATCAGCACTATCCTACCGACGAGCGTGGTTGGGCAGCGGCGCGCCAGGAATACAGCTGATCTATGCGGGAGCGCACGGGAAAAGCTGAAGGTTTTCCAGCGCACGGAGGATGTCGGTACGGAGGAGTAACACCTGTGCCCCACCCGCCCCGTTTTGCTGTTAAGATGAACATAAGACCAACGGAACAACAGGTGCACCGGGCTGCTGATCAATACAGGGGGGTATATGGTTGGATGGCCTCCTCCCCTGGCCGTGATGGAATATGGCACGTCGATCTCCCTTTGATCATAGAGTGGTGAGGGTCCAATGCAGGTGACTCATATGTTTGTTGTTTTTGTTTTTTAGTTTCCCTTTTTCCTTTAAAATATGAAACAAGAGGGGCCCCACACTGTGGCATTTCCCCCAGACTGAGAGGAGAGAGAAAAAAAAAAACCTCTCTTATGGAAGACCTGGTTTATTTGGTTAAGACAAGTTCTGTCTTTGTGCATGTGTGTTTATTATGTGTTCTGAGTATTGTTATGTTGGTGCAGGAAAATAAGTTGGAAACATGAGAAATGGAAGAGAATGGGATTCAAAAATATTTATTATGCCTCACATAGATCTGGCAAAAAAAGAGGAGTGGCCATTCTGATACCGACCAAGGTTGGTTTTGAGTTTTCTGGAGAACATAAAGAGGGAAGATTTGTGTTGGTGAAAGGGAAAATGGAACAGGAAGACGTCACGCTGTGTAATATATATGTACCCCCTGGTAGTAGTACAGGGTTCTTTAAGGAGATATTCAGTCTTATTGCCGCAGAAAGTGTTGGAACATGTATATGTGCAGGAGATTTCAATTAACTTCTCCATCCAAAATGGGATACAACTAGCCGAGACCGGAGGGGAACTAAATTAGAGAAACAAGTAAAAACAATGTTATCCGAGTTGGGGCTTATAGATATATGGAGATATTTACACAAACATGAACGCAAATTTACATTTTATTCAGCGAGACATGATATGTACTCGAGGATTGATTATTTCTTTACTTTTAGTAAAGATCTCCACAGAGTGAAGGATTGTATAATAGGACAGAGAGATTTATCTGATCATTCGGGATTAACTATGAAGATTGGGTTTAAAGCTAGCCCCAAAAACACCTTATGGAGGCTTAACACAGGTCTGTTAAATAATGACTCGTTTAAAAGAGAAATGGGACAGGAGTTACAAACATATTTATAACTCAATGACAATCGAACAGTTAATCCTACAATTTTATGGGATTTTAAGGCATACCTTAGGGGTAAAATTATTGCAAAATGTGCAGTCCTAAAGAAGGTGAGAGCAAAAAAGCTGTCAGATTTGCAGGAAAATTTGGAAAAATTGGAACAACTGCACACCGTTACAAGGTGCCCCCAGGTATTGGAGCAGTTGAGGCTGGTTAAACAGGAGATCCACAAAATTTTAAGTGAGGAAATTGAAAAAAAATTAAAATATAATAGACAACGGTGGTATGAGGCAGGACCGAAGCTGCTAGGCTATTATCATGGAGACTCAGGAGGCAACAACAGGAGAACACTTCCAGTTGAGGTTCCAGAAAAACAATTTAGGGATGGGATATGCATTGCTCAAGATTCATATGGGGTAATAAAAGGCCGAGAGTGAAATATGCAACAATGCAGCTGCCTGGTGAGCGGGGAGGCATGGCTCTACCGTGCTTTGAGGATTACTATCTGGCAGCCCAGATCAGACCTCTAGTGTGCTGGTGTAACTCTAAGTTTGAGGCAAAATGGAAGGACATTGAGCTTTCTTTGATGGATTTCCCAATACAGTCTGTTCTGGGGTCTCTTGAGAGTTTGCCACAGGCATATCAGGTGCAAAATTTATGTGTAAGTTTTTCCCTGAAAAAATGGGCAGATGTGATTAAAATTTTTGGTCTTAATAGGGAAATAGGGTTGCTGGGATGGCCAGCGTATCTCCCACGCTTCCTTCCAGCATTGTTAGACCATAAATTCAGGGAGTGGTCCAGGCATGGAATCACTGCAATCTGTAAGATAGTTAAGCATGGGGAGCTGATCAATTTTGAGGACATGTGTCAGATTTACGAGATCGGCAGGGAAGATTTTTATCGTTACCTACAGGTTCAGAGCTTCTTCTGGAAGGAAATTAGAATGCTTGATGCAGATGCTAGTGGGGTGATCCAAATATTTATGGATGCTTAGGGTGAGAACATTATAAGAGGTTGCGGTCAATTCTGCATTTTGGGGCAATGAGTCTTTTGCTGTGTTTGCTCCAATGGTCCATCATGGGGGCGTGCATTGGGTGCATTGTCCATGATAGAAAGAAGCTTTTTTAGCATTCTCCTCTCAGACACCTCCTCCAGGTTGTTAAATCTGACACCCAGGACAGAAACAGCATTTTTAATCAGTTTGTTCAGCCTGTTGACATCAGCTGTCTTCACCCCACTTCCCCAGCACACAGCTGCAAAAAACACAACACTCTCCAACACCGAGTGATAGAACTTGGTCAGCATTTTCCTATCAACATTGAAGGACCTGAGTTGACTCAGTAGAAAAGCCGGCACTGCCCTTTTTTGAAGATAGCATTGGTGTTCTTGGTCCAGTCCAGTTTACAGTCCAAGTGTACCCCCAGGTACCGGTAGTCCTCAACAATCTCCACATCAGCCCCTCTGATGGTGACAGGGTTAGAAGGAGGAGCCTGCTTCCTAAAGTCCATAATCAGTTCTTTTGTCTTTGTGATGTTAAGTTGTAGGTGGTTAAGCTCACACCACTTGACAAAGCTGTTCTCCACACTCCTGTACTCCTCCTCCTGTCCATCCCTGATAAAGCCCACAATGGCAGAGTCATCCGAGAATTTCTGCAGATGACATGACTGAGACTGGTACCTGAAGTCAGATGTGTAGAGGGTGAAGAGGAAGGGTGATAGCACCATCCCCTGCGGCGCCCCTGTGCTGCTCAGGATGTTATCTGAGCGGCAGCTCTTCAGTCGTACATACTGTGGTCGACTTGTTAAATAGTCTGTAATCCAACCTACCAGTGGGGCGTCCACTTGTGAGCTTATTCCCCAGCAGTGATGGTCTGATCATGTTAAAAGCACTAGAGAAGTCAAATAACATGACCCTCACAGTGCTCCCAACAATGTCTGGATGAGAATAAGCCTGGTCCAGCAGGTAGATGATGGCATCCTCCACACCGATACAAGGTTGATAATCAAACTGCAGGGGGTCCAGCCAGGGCTCCACGAGCAGACGCACATGTTTCAGGATGAGTCTCTCTAGCGTCTTCATGACATGTGAGGTCAGAGCCACAGGCCTGTAGTCACCGAGGGTCGACGGGTTGATCTTTTTAGGGACAGGAACCAGGTAGGACGTCTTGAGTGATGGGACTCTCTGCATTTCCAGACTCATGTTGAAGATGCGTTGTAGAACTCCAGACAGCTGGGAAGCACAGCACCTGAGGGCCTTGTCAATATTGTCCTGATGAGAATCACAAAGAACATCCCAGTCCGTTGACTCAAAGCATCCCTGCAGAGTCTCTTCCTACTCCCTTGTCCATGTTGTAATGATTTTTATGGCTGCAGGTTGTCTCTGAATGGCAGGTCTGTAAAGGGGCTGGAGGTAGACTGGGTTGTGATCAGCCCTGCCCAGAGGAGGGAGAGGGCTGGAGGTGTATGCCTCAGTAGCATTGGCATTAAACACGTCTAGTGTTTTATTGTCTCTTGTATTGCAGTTCACATACTGCTTGAATGTAGGTAGAACAGTGGAGAGGTTTGTGTGGTTAAAATCACCCATTATAGCCATAAACGCAGAGGGACTACGATTTAGTAGGTCCGCTGTCACAGAGCTGATGACATCATATGCCTGCGCCACATTGGCGTCAGGGATGATGTAAACAATGACGATAATGAGGGAAAACTCCCCCGGTAAATAATATGGTTGAAGACCGACTGCTAACAGTTCGACTTGTTTGTTACACACAGCCATCCTCACGATAACGTGACTGGGGGAACACCAGCAGTTGTTAACATAAAGACTGAATCCTCCTCCCCTATTCTTCTCGCTGCTGCCTGGGTCCCTGACTGCTCTCACACATGTAAATCTGTTTATATCCACCACCTGGTCCGGGATGTTTTTGTGCAGCCATGTCTCCGTGAAACATATAACACTGCATTCTCAGAAAACTTTCTCAGTCCTTGTTAGCGTTGCGATCTCTTCCATTTTATTAATCAGCGATCTGACATTGCAGGTCACTACTGATGGGAGAGCAGGACGGAATCTTTTCCTCCCCAGTCTTCATGTTTTCCCGACTCTGCAGCCGCAGTTGATCTTGATCAACGCGGAGGTCTCATGCTGAACACCGGCATGGCTATGCTGTCTTAGTCCCAGCAACAGGTCCCGGCTATAGACAAAGGGGCAGTGTGGCGTCATGGTCATTTCAGTAGTTTTACAAAGAGTTTCTAGTCCAAACATGGATAAAAATTTCTCGACAAAACAAAAAGTATAAACTAAATAAACTAACTAAGTAGACAAAAAGAAATAAATAAGAGGAAAAGAAAGAAAGGGGAAAGTAATTTTCAACTGTAGGGAGTATGCTAGACAGTCAGGTGTTCTGCATCGAAGAACACCTGAAAGCTTCCATGTGGGAACAGCGTTTACACTGGAATCTGCCTTTGACGGATTTTTTTTGGAGCAAATGTGACACTCAGCAGTATAACTGACAAACAAAACAAAACAATAACTACACAACACACTAACTACAGCCTCCAAACACGCTAAACGTCACTAATGTCTCACATATGAAAACTCTCTCTCTTTCTTTCGCTCGCCCGCTTTCCGTCGCGGGTGTTGCTCCTAAAAACTCCCCCTTCTCCCTAAACAACCAAATGTCACATGTTGCTATATCATTTTTGTGATTGGCTAACATGGTAAACTCTAACACCAATAGGGAAGGGGTGTTTTTTCTTTTTTCACTCACAAACGGAGAGTGTTTGCTAGCGCTGTCTGTAGAAAACACCGTTTTTACCATTCTTCCCACTGTAAACACCACTGTTTTTTTCAGAAAAAAATATCATGTGTATTTCTTATCATAACTCTGGTTTTACGTGGCCCATCGACACAATTCTAAAAGTGGTATGTAGTTTGAAGTCCCCACTTTTACCCCCAAGTTGAAATGGAGACTTTGACTCGATGCATTTTGTAGCTGTGTCATCTTAAATTGGTCATGTGATTTTGATGCGCCGGCGCGTCCGGCAACCCCAGAGGGTTAATTCGTGCAATTACTTAAGCGCCCCAGAAATTAAGTGATTTTGTTAAGAAAAGGCTTTAGTTCCTCACATTTTTATCTTTTTGTTCAACCTACTGAGCACAAGCTGAAAGTCTGAACTTCAACTACATCTCAGTTTTTTTTATTTAAAATTCCCTGTAGTAACCAAAATTTAAAAATGTTGTCTCTGTCAAAATATTTATGGACCTAACTGTAGTTTTAATTTTAATTAAAGTCTCAACATGATTTATGAGTTATCATTAATGTTCCTGCAAACACACTCCTTGGAGATAAATATCCATGTACTATCCGGGCTAGACTAGTGTGTCTGTCTTGCATGTGTGACTGTTCATGTCTCACCTGCTGGAAACAAACAGGAAGTGAGTGAAGGATACAGGAAATGTTTCCAGTTCTTCCTCCTCTATCAGACATTCTCTCCATACCTGAGAGTGTCCAGTGTCCAGCCTGGATCCTTCAATCCAGCCGACAGCAGCTTTATGCCTGAGTGTCCTGGATGATTGTATCTCAGGTCCAGCTCTCTCAAATGGGAGGGGTTGGAGCTCAGAGCTGAGGCCAGAGAAGTACAGCCTTCTTTTGTGATCAGACAGCCTGAAAGACTGCAGACACACACAACAACAATCCATATGTGAACAGTGATTTTCTCTTGGTCAGATACAATAACATCTATCCATTTCCAGCCATTAAATTTAATTTAACTTGTTTATAAGTGAAAATTCCCAACAGACAACAACAGTCATCTCAAATTGTTTAACAGTGTAAGTTAACACTCCACAATATTAGAGAGAGAGCCAACCATCAGACCAGCACTTGCTGATGGTGGAAAGGAAGAACTCCCTCCTGAAATGGCAAAGGCTCTGAAAGAACTGAAATAACTGAACAAGGAAAGAGTGGCTGCATACCTAGCAGGAAATCAGTGCGACTGCAGGCTGGATCTGAGCCACCAGAGAAACATTTGGCCCTATTGGCTGCTTCATCAGAGTCTGATTGTGAACAGGAGGAAGACTCAGCTGAGAACAGTATGGTGTATACAGAGCAGAGCCCACCATCAGTACAGAGGCCTGTCCATTAGAGTGCTGCTCCAAACATGTCACACTGCAGTGAAATGGAGCCCTGCTGATGCAGACGGTCTTCTGGGAAACTATTTTGTGCAACTTTTTTGTATTTACAGTTTTGAGGGATAAGCCTCTTAAATTTCTCTAACTAGAAATATATGTTAAAAAAAAAAAAGAAAAACGATTTAAAAAATATTTGTAGTTTATTGCACTTTCTTGCAATTTATGTAATTTCTATGCACTTAATGCATACATATTATTAAAATTTGGGCTATACTGATTGTATTGATGTATAGCAACTTGAAATGCTCCCAAAAATGGCACCACAGCATGTAAAAATATAATATAAGCTCTGGCGGACTTGGTTCTATGGTAGGTCTTAAAGGGTTAATAATGTATACATAAACAATGAGAGTCAAGATGGGTCAAATTCGATAATATTCGACACACCTGTAAAGTAGAAATATCAGTAAAATACACAGTGGGTAATATGACTGAATTATTAATAAAAAAGAACTTAATATAATTGATGACTAGCAAACTTTTGTGGCATTTGTCAACACCATTAGAAAAAGGGTCAACACCGTCAGACAAAAATCCTGATGGTGTTGACATCTGATGGTGCTGACAAAATACCCTACTTTCTCTCATAACACATGTTTTTCTGACAGAAGCCATCTTGTTTTTCATCAGATGCTTATGGCCTCTGCAATCTACCTAAATGAAACTCCTTTTACATAAAAATAATTAAATATTGCATTACATCAACTTTGGTGTTGACGCACTATGGTTGTGACACAGAGTTTTATCAGAAAGGTATACCATAAATGAAATAAAAACAAAAAAATTATGACAGCAGTGACCTCATGGCATATGTAACAAACAGGAACTGGTAAAAGGGTCCCCAGAGTGTAAGCTACCCACAATAATTCCTGATTTTTTTTTTTAACTTGATGGTGTTGACAAAAACTCTGAACACGATTTTAATCACTTAATATGTAAAAATAAATTTTCAATTGCATATTTTGATATTATATAAGATGTTGACTTAAAAACTTAGTGACGAGAACCATGATGTTTACTTTTACACTACTTTTAATTTTATTTTCTGTATTTTAATATTATCACACCTGCTTCTGGACAATGGATTTTTAAGGTACTGGTAATATATTGTACAATTTAAAATAAATATATAAGTAAAACAAAATTCAAAATCATACTTTTGTTGTATAAACATTGCCTTGGTTTGTTTTTTAGTCAGTTGGGTTAACACTTGTATTCATATTTTTAACCCCAAAATTGGGTTTTATCTGGCGGACAAATCACTGACACATGTTTTGAGCTAAGAGAGGATTCAATAAGATGTGGACGATGCAGGCAACAGTGCCCTGTGGTGAAGATTGAAGTGACAGTCTTGTTTTCCAGACAGTCATAGTAAATTTGATTATATTTTCAGGATGGAAATCTTCAAAAAATCTAATTATAATATATCCAACAGCTCTGTGAAAAACCTGCATAACATAGAATCATAGGAATCATGCTGGAAGATTTGAATTTTAGTCCTGCTGAAGTGACGACGTTTGACTCAGAGAGTCAGATACAAATCTTTTTTTGAGAAAATAGCTTTTAAAATATGATTGTAAAATTCAAGATTTTTCTTTGCAAGGAAGACACAAACAGTGAAGCAATAACACCAGTAACCCCCTAAATATCGAAATGTGATGTCATTAAAGACATAATAATTTCATTAATGCCCAATAGACACTAAAACATGTAATTTGGACATTTTATTCCCAAAGAAATCACATTTATATATTATGGGCACAAACGAGGCCTAAATCTCTAAATTAGCCAGTGAATTCCTTTTTTTTAAACAAACAAACACATGATTATGAAAAGTTTTACACTGTATTTCAGTGTCTAATAATCCACTCAAATGTAAATAAATGTTCACTTGACAGCTCTTTAAAGGTTACCTGCTTATGCAATAATATGAATCACATTTTAAATGAGCATCTGTGGAAAAGCTTGAATCCTGACCTGAGAGTTTCCACTGTACAATGTGACCTCTTTATTCCAGCAGAAAGAAGCTTCACTGCTGAATCCTGCAGGTCAGAATTACTCAGGTCGAGCTTTCTCAGATTAGAGGACTGAGAAGTGTGAACTGAGGACAGAGCTTCACAGCTTGTCTCTGAGAGGTTACAGCCACTCAGTCTGAAAAAAACAAAACAAGACAAATACTCATGTAAAGATTGTTAATATATTTCAGAATTGTATATCTCATCTTTTTTTTTTTAAACTTAACATACATCGTCATATGCATGAACTTGGATAAATTACTTAATTGTTTTTAAAAAAGTCATTTGCTTTAACCTCAGTGAATTCAGTTTACAGTTTAAACTTTGAAGTCCAGCAGACAGAAGCTTCACTTCTGAATCCTGCAGGTTTTTGATACTCAGGTCCAGCTCCCTCAGACAAGAGGATCGAGAGCTGAGAACTGAGGACAGAGCTTCACAGTTTTCCAATGAGAGTTCACAGACGTTGAGTCTGAAAATAAAAACATGAGACTGTTGTTAAAGTGGGATCAGGGTTCAATAACTAATCCTGTATTTTAAAGAATCCTCTTATCTTGAACTGAACAGGTTAGTAAAACTCTTTAACTTAGAAATGATTGAAAATGCTAAGAAACAACAATAAATGGATAAAGTTAACTTTTACTGGCTAAATTGTTGGATTGGTTAATTTTGTCAGCTGATAAAAACAAAAAAGCAAACAAACAAAGAAATAAACAAACCAAAAAAAATTGATCTGACCTCAGAATATTCAGTTTGGCGTGCGGACTCTCCACTGCATTCGACAGAAGCTTTACTGCTGAATGCTTCAGGCTGTTGGTACTTAGGTCCAGCTCTCTCAGACTGCAGGACTGGGAGCTGATGAGTGATAACAAACGTTCACAGCCTCTCTCTGACAGGTTACAACTGCTCAACCTAAAAAAAACAAACAAGCACAAAACCAAACAATATTTGTGACAATAATAATCAATATAATAAGTCTGTGTACAGTACAATGTATAATTAACTAAAAAATACATACAATTTAAATGCCGGAGAAGAAAAACACTTTAAATTTGTAGAAACACAATTATACCAACATATCTAAATGGAGTGAAGAGCAGGGAGTTTTAGTGACATTAGTTCAGAGTCTGCTGACATGGGCCTGTGGGTACTACAGTTACTAAAGTACTGTTGGTCACTTTATTAATTCTAATATCTGTGATTTGTATAAATCTAGTTATAAATAATTTATCACATGCTGGATTTGGTTGAGACTCATTTCATTTTCTGTCATTTTCTTTTTGATTTCATAAAACATCCTGAAGGGCAGCAGCCAGTCATCATAGGCTCCTCCACCATTTGGTTTAGAATTCTAAAAGAAGCCTGTAAAGCCTGTAGATTCCAATTAACCCCCACTTAGTTCATGTCTTTGGTCTGTGGGAGGAAGCTGGAGTACCCAGAGAGAACCCACGAAAACACGGGGAGACCAAGCAAACTCAACACAGAAAGAACTGAACCTGATAGTGAAATTGAATTCAGGACCTTCTTCCTGGGAGGCAACAGTTCTAACCACCGTAAAACTGTGCTGCCCTCCAACTGTCTTAGGGCGAGAGCCAGGGTACACCCTGGACAGGTCGCCAGTCTGTCATAGGGCTAACAACATTTTTTTTATGTTTTGAAACAAAACTAGGTTCCTGGAAATGAGGACACTGTTTGTTTGTTTTTTGGGTTTTTTTTTTTGTAGGAACATGATTTTAAGAATGAAGGTACAAAGACATATTTACTTACAGAGCTTTGTTGGAGGCTTTGACCACTGGCAGCAGCCTCAGAAGAGCCT
>NW_024583292.1:61989-67003 GCF_018398535.1 Haplochromis burtoni | reverse complement strand
CCCTCAAACACACACTGGAACTTCTTCTTCAGCTTGGATTTAAGATGATGCTGACAACTTTGAAGAGTCTCTGAACAAATCATTTAAAATAGCGGAAAAAAATGTTTATTTCTTTTTCTTCTGTTTTTAAGTTACCATTTTACATATATTATATTTTTTGTAAAAATTCTGTTCAGATCTGAAATTATAATAATGAAGAAATCTTACAAATTTTAACTGTACCACCCTGCTGTTAAAGTCCAGTGTTGCCAACTCAGTAAGGAAAATTGCTATTGGCTGTCCTAAAAGTCGCTAGAAGTCGCTAAATGAAATCATTTCCTAATTTGCATCATTGGTCATGCCTGTATCATTGTAACAGACACTGTTAGAGAGAGAAATCACATTGTGAAAGAGGAAAACTGATTAAAAAACACCCTAAATGCCTTTGGAATGTACTTAGAACTAAAAATCACATTTATTTTAGCAAGTATTGCTTTTTTAATGTCACAATTTCAACCCTCCTCCTTTATCCGGACTTGTGACCACCAAACTGACCCAAAACAGGCACTCTGGCAGATTTAGTTTTGTGTGTTTCTGTTCTTTTTTAAAGTAGTTTTAAACCTTGTGATCAAGAAAAAATAAACAGCAAAGCAACTGAAAGCTCTGCTTCCCATGGTGGTGAGGCAGAAAGAAGGCACAGCAAGCTGGATGGAGGAAGAGGATTGAAGTGAGTGGGCAGAAGAGGTAGTGCTTAACAGGTCAGAAAGGTAAGGAGGAGCAAGGTTATGAAGGGCCTTTTAGGTGAGCAGAAGAAGCTTGTACACAATCCAGAATTTCTCAGGCAGCCAATGAAGTTCCTGAAGAACGGGCGTGATGTGCTAGTAAGAGGGGGTTCTGGTAATAATGCGGGCAGTGGAGTTTTGAACCAGTTGAAGGTTATGAAGGGATTTTTATAGGAGGTAACAAGACTATGAACAAGAATGGACGTAGACTGGGTGAAAAGAGTAGGAGGTATTCTTTTAAAGTGGCGTAGATGGAAATAGGCAGAATGTGAGATTATTGATGTGAGATTTAAAGGATAGTGAACTGTCTAGGATGACACCAAGGCTCTTAACCTGAGGTGAGGGGAAAACTGGAGTTATCAATAGTGAGTGAGAAATGATTTGCCTTCAATAGGTTAAATTAAGTGCCAATAAGGAGTATTTTAGTTTGATCTTCATTAAGCTTAAGGAAATTAGAGCTGAACCAGAAATTTAATTTGGATAAACATTCTTTAAGGGAAGAAGGTGGGAGAGAGGAATCAGGCCTGCAGGAGAGATATAACTGGGTGTCATCAGCAAAACAGAGAAAATTAAGATCAAATTTATGGAAAATTATACCAAGAAGGAGGATGTAAATTAGGAAGAGAAGAGGGCCTAAGACTGACATACGGGGTACACCTGAAGTTACTAGGTATAGACAATAGTCTATTATGTATGCTGTAGAATTGAGCTCCTGTTGTCTGCTTTTTCTTAAATTGAATTCTGAGGTTATACACTCTCACATCTCAACAAATCATGCAAAGAAAACATTTTTACACAAAAAGTGAACTCACCTTGCTGAACAGATGGATCAGAGTATAAACGTAGCTGATAGAAAAGAGAGAGATCTACAGTCTGAAGATGTCTGATCATTATCCTGCAGGCTTTGTCCCCTTTCTTCTTCACTGTGTCAATGAAGCAGCGTGCCTTATCTGCTCTGACAGGGTTCTTCTCCAGTATCGATTCTTTCTCCAATTCATTTAAAACACCATCACTTACAAGGGCCTCAAGGAGCTGTTTAAGGAGTTCTGTTGATACCCTCCAAACAAAGGCTGACCGCACCTTGGAAAGCTTCTCCTCTATAGGAAATAGAAAGAGATGTAAACACAAATCCCATTAAAACATTGCCCTTTTAAAACTAGAAGTTGTCTCTTTTAACATTAGAACGGCTGAATCCAGAGCTAGCTATATCTGATTAATAAATAAACATACAGGGGACTGTAGCTAGATCACAGCTCAAGACTAAGTTTTTGCTATGGTTGCACTGGTGCACCTAACCTTTTTTTCTTAGGTACACCAGCCCAAAAGTGAGGTGCACCCAATTTTTTCAACTGCATCGCTTAAAACCGCAATTTTACATGTTCACTTGTTTTTGAAAATTGCTGTCCAAACAGACAATATTGGTTTGTTAATGATTTACTAACAATCTTGTCAGGACAAAGTTCTTTATTTGGAGCAGAGCTCTGCAAAAAGGATTGTCAGTGTCCTGGGTCATTTGACTAAGGACCCCAAAGCGCTTTACACATCCAGTCATCCACCCACTGACAGAGGCGAGGCTGCCGGACACTGGTGCCACCGGGCCCTCTGACCACCACCAGTAGGCAACGGTTGAAGTGTCTTGTCCAAGGACACAACGACCGAGACTGTCCAAGCCGGGGCTCGAACCAGCAACCTTCCAATTACAAGGCGAACTCCCAACTCTTGAGCCAAGATCCCCAATACATCTTCCAATGGGCACTTTATGCTGTTTATGTTTATGTTATTTTTCTTTGTGCCCTTTAAAAATCTATAAGGAGGAATAATAATAATAATAATAATAATAATAATAATAATAATACATTTTATTTAAAAGCACCTATCAAGACACCCATGGACTATTAATAATGGAATAAAACGCGTAATACAACAATGACAATGAAGAACAACAAAAATCAAATTAATTACACAATAAAATAAACAAATTTCACAGTTAATATGTAGATTTGAACAGATGGGTTAGGAGTTGAGATGTAAACTGGGGGAGAATGTGGGGGGAATGGGGGGAATGTTTGTTATATCTGGGAGTAGAGAGTTCCACAGAGTTCCACAGCTGGTTTACACACAGCTGAGGCAAAGCAACTGAAAGCTCTGCTTCCCATGGTGGTGAGGCAGAAAGAAGGCACAGCAAGTGTCCTGGGACATTTGACCCAGCATTTTGTGTTCATCATTATTATGATTTTATGTTCTGGTTTATTCTGATGATGTATTTGGGTTTAGACTTTTTAAATTCTTTGGGTTTTGGTTCTGTGCTTCCTCTGTCTGCCCGTGTGTTCCCTCCCTCTTGCAATGTCTGAGGTCTTGTGTCAAGCTCGTGTCTCCGCATACCTGTTGTTGTTTTTCCTGTTTTACTTTGATAGTCTCTGTCCTGTGTTTAGTTGGTCTGGCTTTGCTTCCCCTTGTCTCGTATACACTTACTCACTTTTCTTTCAGTGGGCTCTGGCTCGGAGTCGGTCGCATCTGGCTCATTATTTGATGCTTCTTCCGGACCAGTGTTAGACATAACCTGAAAAGGTGATGGCTCCGTGTCAGAGCACTGGCTATGAATTTCAGATGGATTAGGACTTAATGAAAAAGTTGTTAATCATTCTTTTCATCTTTTCTCATTACCCACAGCTGTATCCACTTCTACCCTGCCCAGGCTACTCGCCTCTTTCTATTTGCCTGCACTTTCAAACTGTTATATTTTCCTCCTTTATTTCCAAGAGTTACACACACACAAACAACATGGGGTGGTGCCCTCTACTGGTGTTAGCTTGTATACCACACAATATGTTTCGACTCATACATAACATCTGCTCCCCACTAAGCTATGCTCTGAGAAGCTATGCATTCTCAGTACGCTCATCCATCATGGTAACGAACAGGTGGCTTAGTGACCCTCACCGGGTAATGTCTTAGAGTTTCTGTAACCTGTGTACACTTAGATGATGGTGGTTCAATGGACTGGTGTGTTTCTAGAGGTATTGTGGTCCTCAGAACTTGTTCAGCAGTCTTTTCCTGATTAGATATACAAGGGTGAAGCATGGTGTAACTCACTCTGGGTTAGTGAAGTTTGAGAGCTTGTTGGAGGCTCCACTGCAAACTGCTGAGAAATTGGCTCAGGGCGTGTCAGCATCTGATCCACATGGCATATTCATACTCCTTGTGCTGCTCCTACATAAAAAACTCATTTTATATGGCTCCTTTTATATGACTCCTTTTATATATGTACACCTTTTGTATGACCGTGGAGCCCTTTCAGGATAAAAGGGTGCAGCTTAGGTGGCAGAACCACTCTCACGCCCCATATGAAGGATCCCTGCTGTATCGTGAGATGCTGTCTGCACAGCAGATAGGGTGACAGCACATGATCTACGTCTTTCACAGCTGGGAAACATCCAATTGTTACCATTCCCGGGACATGAGAAAAAGTAACATCAGACATAGTGTGACATCTGATCTTGGTGACACTGACCGGTAACGTGTTTAGTTGAGATGCGTAGAATACCTCTACTGCTCCTTGTTTCTCCTTCTGCGCAAGAGGCACAGGTAGCTGTGACAGTCCATCAGCAGTGACATGACACATACCTTTGCGGTACTGCAAGGTGTAATTATGCGCTAACAAAAGCACTCAGCACTGACTCACAGGCGATTTGCCCACAGCCATTTCTTCTCATTACTGAGGAGCTCATTCAGCAGTTTCAATACTGTAGCTAAATCAGGTATGAAACATCAATAATAGTGTAGCATTTCCAGAAAAGAACGTAGCTGGCTTACATAACCTGGCGCTGGAGCTTCCATAATGTCACCTTTTCTGGTGACTTGTGTGACCCCATCGTGTCAATTATGTGATCCAGGTATTCCACTGATTCCTGGAAAAACTGGCACCTCTCCCCTTTGAGATGTAGACAATAGTCCCCTAGCCTGCACAAGACTGCCTGAAGGGTTTTGGGGTGTGTGAGCTTGTCAGGGCTGTTGGAGTGATTTTGTTAAATGTTGTCATTGTTGTGCTTCAGTTTGTAAACCTATCTTAAACAGCATGTTAAGATATTCTTTTGTTCTCCTCCCCAGCCTGTTGAACGGTGAGGAGGCCGTAATATTTAACACATTCTAGGCACATTCTATTTGAGATCCTGGTTTCCTTATCTTGTGAAGGATGTTCACCCACAGCCATTTAGTGGCTCCCCTATGCTTGCATATGGTGAACCATTAAAGTT
>NW_024583292.1:53575-61964 GCF_018398535.1 Haplochromis burtoni | reverse complement strand
CTTCAAATGTCTGCATCTCAGCTGTGATGAGGCTGGGGGTCATGGGAGGCCACCGTAGCAGCCTCTTCAACATCATGACATCATCATAAATGCTGCTGGACTGTCTGATGGGCTGACGGTGAAAAAGCCGTCGGGAAGGAAACAGAAGACATTTCAGAGGCTGCAGCAGATTTCTTTGATTCGGGGCCTTTTTCAGCTTTATTGGACAGAGCAGTGAAGATAAGTGACAGCAAAGCAGAGAGAAAGGGGGCGTGGCCCGGGTCAAAGCCAGGCCAGCTGCTCTCCACCTCGTGGTCACCTGCTCATCCTAGTGAGCTCCACCAGCAGCCCTTTCACACACTTTACACTGTCAAACACTGTGTGTGGACCTCAGCTAACAACAGGCTACATTTAAGTCTGGACTACATGCTTTTATATTGTTTTTATTCCATCAGCAGCTCAACATCATGAGCAGCTTTGACATAAAGACATCAAACTCAAGCTGACTTTAAGCTACTTTTAATACAGGGGCTCAAAAACAACAACATCTTTATTATATATCAGGACAGAAAGTCATTTCATCTCAAAGGGAAACAGCTTTATTTGGAATAACCAGCACTATCAACTGGTTTGGGATCTCCACCAGTTTCATGTCTTTACAGCTTCTCCAACAAAGTTCCTGTAAAATCAGCATGTTTGTCTTTATTGGTTTGATAGTGATTGATTATTCAGTCCCAATCTGCTGTCATCTAAAGAACAAAATGATGTTTCTATGAGTCAAAAAGCTCCAGATGTTGTCGGCTTCACAAAGAAAACAAAGAACTTAAACACAAAGTGTTTGGAGCCAAAATGTTCCCAAGCTGCTCTTTTTGAAATGGCAGAGGTACAGTGGTGTCTAACAGCACACTGTGGAAGGCAAACATGTTATTGTTGGATGAAACTTCATGAATCCTTTGTAGATTTGAGCTGTTGGAGCCTTTCTTTTCTCTTCAGGTGTACAGATGCTGAGGAGGCAAGGCAAGGCAAGCAAATTTATTTGTATAGCACAATTCAACAACAAGGTGATTCAAAGTGCTTTACAGAGACATTAGAAACAAAAACAAATAAAAAGCATGATTTAAAATTGATTAAAACAAGCAAACAAACAAACTAACTAAACACACACATTTCACACCTGTTCGCGCGATCTGAACCCTTATCGTAAGGGGAGCTACCAGTCCTTCTGTGGACGAGCTACTTTCTATTTTAAATTCCCTGAATTTAAAATACTCTCTAGACCCAGTCTAGACCCAGCTGGGGAGCTACCCAGAGCTCTAAACCCACTTAACAAACAAACAAACAAACAAAACAGTATATAAAATCAAAACAGATAAAATCAGAACAGTAGATAAAATCAGTAGTTAATGTAAGTTTTGAAATTTAAGCTTAACTAATTAACAAACAAACAAAACAGTATATAAAATCAAAACAGATAAAATCAGAGATAAAATCAGTAGTTAAATGTAAGTTTTGAAATTTAAGCTTAAAAGTGTGGATTTGGTGCTTTATTCAAATGCAGCTGAGAACAGGTGAGTCTTCAACCTGGATTTAAATAAACTGAGTGTTTCAGCTGATCTGAGGCTTTCTGGGAGTTTGTTCCAGATATAAGGAGCATAAAAGCTGAATGCAGCTTCTCCGTGTCTGGTTCTGACTCTGGGAACTGATAAAAGACCGGATCCAGATGACCTGAGGGATCTGGAAGGTTCATACTGGGTCAGGAGGTCACTGATGTATTTTGGTCCTAAACCATTCAGAGCTTTATAGACCAGCATCAGAACTTTAAAGTCTATCCTCTGACGGACAGGCAGCCAGTGTAAAGACCTCAGAGCTGGACTGATGTGGTCCACTTTTTTGGTCTTAGTGAGGACTCGAGCAGCAGAGTTCTGAATGAGCTGTAGTTGTCTGACTGATTTTTTAGGTAGACCTGTAAAGATGCTGTTACAGTAATCAAGCCTACTAAAGATGAATGCATGGACTAGTTTTTCCAGGTCTTGTTGAGACATCAGATCTTTTATCCTTGATATATTCTTGAGGTGATAGTAAGCTGACTTTGTTATTGTCTTAATGTGTTTTTCTAAGTTTAGGTCTGCATCCATCACTACACCCAAATTTCTCGCCTGGTTTGTGGTTTTTAGATGTATAGATTGAAGTTCTCTGGTGACCTGTAATCGTTTTTCTTTGGCGCCAAAGACTATTACCTCAGTTTTGTTTTTGTTTAGTTGGAGAAAATTGTGGCACAACCAGGCAGGTGAAGCAGGTGGAGCTGTTGTGATGCTGGCAGAGGGTGTGTCTTAGTAACTGTGTGAGGTAGAACTGGATCCAACATTGTGGATGTGTTGATGTTGGAGCCATTAAGAGTCTCTGGCCAGGTGAAAATAATTGTCTAGTTTGTGCGACTGTTGTTTGTAAATGAAGAATTGTCCCAACTACATGTGCTGCTGACCTTTGACCTTTTCTTTAGGTGCACAGAGGAGTCTGTGGAAACATCCAGAACTGAGGCAGTGCTACAGATGCTTCAAATAAAGTGGTGTATTATCCATGTTTTCTATGGATCACATCCAGTATCCTGATCTAACGAGCCCCCTTTGTGTGGATTTTAGAGCCTCTGACTTTTGCTGCGTCTCATTTCAAGCACAAGAGCAAGAAGTGGATGAAGAAATGGGGCGAGTGGGGTCAGTGTGGTGCACGTCAGCTGTGCTCACACATGCTTTCACAAAGAACATGTGTATTCATTGGCAGCATTAAGGTGCACTTTAGTCGTCATATCATCATCATCATCATCGTTTATTTGTATAGCACTTTACGAACACACCAGGCAGACCAAAGTGCTGAACAACACAGATCAAAACAACAACCAAATTAAAAATACCATAAAATCATTACATACAATAAAATAAATAAGAAGGTGTCAGTTTCCTACAGAGTTAAAAGCCAGGGAATAAAAATAGGTTTTCAATCTGGACTTAAAGACCTGCACTGATGACGCTTGTCTAATTTGGAGGGGAAGGTTATTCCAGAGCATCGGAGCCGCAATTGAAAAGGCACGGTCTCCTCTGCATTTCAGCCGCGACTTAGGGACCGACAGCAGCAGCTGCTCAGCTGAACGGAGCGAGCGAGGAGGAACATGTGGCTTCAGCAAATCAGATAAATAGACAGGAGCCAGACCATTTAAAGATTTAAAAACCAATAAAAGGACTTTAAAACGAATCCTAAATTCAATGGGAAGCCAATGCAAGGAAGCCAGAACCGGAGTGATGTGATCGAATTTCCTACTACCGGTTAAAAATCGCGCCGCCGCATTTTGCACTAACTGCAGGCGTGACAAGGTGCCCGACCCGACCCCTATTAAAAGGGAATTACAATAGTCCAGACGTGAGGTGATAAAAGCATGAATAAGAGTTTCCAAATTGGGTTTGGAAAGGAAAGGCTTAACCTTCGACAGGCGTCTGAGGTGATAAAAAGCTGATTTTACCACCCCACTTACATGACCTTCAAAAGTAAGCGCAGAATCAAGTTTAACACCAAGATTAGTGACTGAACTTTTCAGATGAGAGGTCAAATCACCAAAATCAACATCTGGAGAATCAGTAGAACGATGCGGGCCATATAAAATTGCTTCCGTTTTGCGACCATTAAAATTCAAAAAATTATTTGCCATCCATAATTTAATATCGCTAAGACAGTCAAGCAGTGATTGACATGGGGAGGTATCCAAATGACTAAAAGGTAAGTAAAGCTGACAGTCATCGGCATACAAATGAAATGACACTCCGTGTTTACGAAAAATCGCACCAAGGGGGAGTAAATACAGCGAGAAAAATAATGGCCCAAGGATAGATCCCTGGGGCACACCCCAAAGCAGAGGGGCCACAGAGGAAGCGGCCAGCCCCAGCTTGACACAAAAACTCCTTTCGGAAAGATATGATTTTATCCATGACAATGCCAGATCAGAAATTCCCACACAGTGATGTTATATTTCCACTGTAGTGTCAATACACTATTAGAGCTTATGCCGAGTCAGACTGCACACACAATAGTTTGTTTACAAGTGACTTCTTCTTTATTGGGATACACAGAAGTAACACACACACATAACTGGGCGTGGTGCCCCCTACTGGCGATGGCTTGCATAGCACACAATAATTCTTGGTTCATACATAACATCTCCTCCCCACTAAGCTATGCGACCGTGGCACCACCCGCAGAAACATTTCCCATAACCAAAGTAGCACCTTTTTTTTTTTTATTACAACATTCATGAAAACTGGAACTAATGTTGCTTTCTGTATGAATTTCTTTTTAGTTGAGAATAATGTCTCTGAACGCCGACATTCTCACTGAACTACTTAATACGCTCACCCATCACGATAACGAGCGGGTGGCTTGGTGACTCTCACTGGGTAACGTCTTACAGGCTCTGTAACCTGTGTACAGTCAGTCGGTGATGATTTAAGAGACTGGGGTGTTTCTGGAGGTACGGTGGTCCCCATAACTTGTTCAACAGTCTCTTCCTGCAGAGTTGTACAAGGGTGAAGCATGGTGTCACTACCACTCTGGGCTGGTGACATCTGAGAGCTTGTCGGAGGATCCACTGTGACCTGCTGAGATACTGACTCAGGTCGTGTCAGCATCTGATCCACATGACGTTTCCACACCCCTTGGGCTCCCACATTCACCTTGTATGACACTGGCCCAGTCTTCTCCAGTACGACACCGTGCGTCCACTTGTCCTCTCCCTTCCTATAATCGCGCACCAGGACAGGCTCGCCAACAGTGAACCGTCTGTCCCTGGAGTGTTGCTGTCGGCATTGTTGTTGCGCATCTTGTGACCGACGCACTGCTCCGGCCACACTGGGCTTCAAAAAATCCAGTCGAGAGCGCAGCTTGCGTCCAATGAACAATATAGCTGGCGTTTCTCTAGTTGTTGCATGGGGAGTGTTGCGATATGTCAAGAGGAACGTGTCAAGGCGTTGTTGCACAGGTGCTGTACCCCTGGAAGCTTTCAGTGCATGCTTGAATGTCTGCACAAAACGCTCAGCCAAACCATTAGTGGCAGGATGGTACGGCGCGGAGCGGATGTGTTTGACTCCATTAGCTTTCAGGAACACCCTGAATTCCTCAGAACAGAACTGCGGTCCGTTATCACTCACCAGGACGTGGGGAATGCCATGGCGACTAAAGAGACCCCGTAGCACTTGTATGGTTTTACCAGCTGTGGTGCTATCCATAATATGCACTTCAGGCCACTTGGAATGTGCATCTACCACCACCAGGTACATGTGACTTTCAAATGGACCCGCAAAATCCACATGGATCCGTTCCCACGGACAGGAAGGCCACAGCCAAGGGTGTAAAGGTGCTAACCCAGGCTCTTTTTGCATACGCTGACAAGAGTGGCAGGCTTTAGCTTGAAGCTCAATTTGAGAATCAATGCCAGGCCACCAAACATAGCTGCGAGCTAAGCTCTTCATCCTCACCATCCCTGGATGTGCAGTGTGGAGCTCTTTCAGGACATGAGAGCGCAGCTTAGGTGGCACAACCACCCTCAAGCCCCACATAAGGCATCCCTGCTGTATTGTGAGTTCATGTCTGCGCATCAGATAGGGTGACAGCTCTTGATCTGTGTCCTTTGTTGCTGGAAAACGTCCAGTTGTTACCATTTCCAGCACACGAGACAAAGTGACATCAGACAAAGTGTCACGTCTGATCTCGGCGACACTGACTGGTAATGTGTCCAGCTGAGATGCGTAGAATACCTCAACTGCTCCCTGTTTCTCTTTCTGTGCAAGGGGCAGAGGTAAACGTGACAGACCGTCAGCATTGGCGTGATGTGCCCCCTTCCGATACTGTAAGGTGTAATTATGTGCTGACAGAAGGAGCGCCCAACGCTGCATTCGCGCAGCTGCCATTGATGGTGTACCTTTTACTGGACTCAGAATTGAGGTCAGTGGGCGATGATCAGTGAGCAAGGTGAACTTGTTACCATGGAGATACTGGTGAAACTTGCGCACTCCAAAAACAATTGCCAACGCCTCCCTCTCGATCTGAGCATAGTTTCGTTCTGCTTTGCTGAGGGTTCGTGAAGCATAAGCAATTGGCCGTTCTTGGCCATCAGGCATGACATGTGAGAGCACGGCTCCAACGCCATATGGTGAAGCGTCACATGCCAAACGGAGAGGCAGTTCAGGATTGTAGTGGGTGAGTATTTTTGGTGAGGCCAGACGTTCTTTAGCTTTCTGGAAAGCTGACTCGCAGGCTGATGTCCACTGCCATTTCTTCTCTTTACTGAGTAGCTCATTCAGCGGCTTCAGGACTGTAGCTAAATCAGGTATGAAACGTCCATAATAGTTGAGCATTCCCAGAAAAGAACGTAACTGGCTGACATCAGCTGGTGCTGGAGCTTCCATAACGGCACGCACCTTTTCTGGTGATTTGTGTAACCCTGCCGCATCAATTATGTGGCCCAGGTATTCCACCGATTCTTGGAAAAACAGGCACTTCTCCTGTTTGAGACGCAGGCCATAGTCCTCCAGCCTGCCCAAAACTGCCTTAAGGGTTCTCAGGTGTGTCTGTTTATCTGGACCACTGACGAGGATGTCATCCAGATAACAATGGGTGTATGGTAGGCCGAGAAGCACTTGATCCATAGCCTTCTGAAACAATGCAGGTGAAGACGCCACTCCAAAAGGCAAGCGATTGAAACGGAACAGCCCTTTTTGTGTCGAAATAGTCACGCAGCTTCTTAGATTCTTCTTCTACTTCCATCTGTAGATAGACATTTACTAAGTCCAGCTTACTGAAGTGTTGACCTCCTTTTAGAGAAGCAAACAGGTCCTCGGTGTGTGGAAGTACTTATCCACGCAGAACTGTGGACTGAGAGCGACCTTGAAATCCCCACAGTGTCATTAGGCCATCCTTCTTGTTGCCAGGCACCAGGGGCGTGGCCCAGTCACTATGCTCTATGTGTGATCACCACAAGCTCAGTCAGGCATTTCAGTTCAGACTCCACTCAAGGTCAAAGAGCATAAGGTATGTTACGTGGTTGGCAGAATTTGGGTACAATTTTAGGCTTAATTGTCAATCTGGCTTTAATCCCTTTCATTGTGCCTAATGTCTTAGAGAAAACAACTGAGTGTCTCTTTAACGTAGCCTCAGCCACAGTTATCATTTTCTCTTTGTTCTTCGGCATGAATAATCTTTAAATCTTTCCAGTTCAGATAATTAACTCCCAACCACTCCCTACCAAACAGCGGTGGGGCATCCACCTTCACCACATGCAAGGGGAGCTTTGCAAATTGCTTGTTCAACTTGACTTGCACCTTGATGGCCCCTTCTGGTGCCAGTGGCTCCACAGTGTATATCTTCAGCATGATACCAGTGGGTTGCAGCGCCAACAGACTCAGCACACTTTTGTACTGTTCTCATGCAATCAAAGACACAGTAGCCCCTGTATCCAAAACCATCTCCATTTTCTTCCCGTTTACTACAGGCATCACTGAGATTTGTGAATATATCTATTTTCAAGACAAAGAATGCAGATTCAAATCACTATCAATGTCAGGTCTGATTCCTTCACATTATCTTTACACTTATTAACATTAACTTGCTGCAACATGATGAATTTCTCTCTTTTTGTCCTTCACTCTGTGTTAATTGAATTACCTTTCTGTTCAGAGTTTCCCTCTTTCTCTTTCCAGTTCCAATCTTGGCTGCTTCTGGCTCTAGTTTTATACATGGTCTTTGTACCAGAAGTCATCATCAGTATGATTCATTTTCATGCAGTGGTGGCATTTATTACCTTTTTGCGACAGCAAACGGTAAAAAAACCTTTCAGAGAACCACTTAACTGCTGAACCTCTGCCAACACAGCATAATCAAATGCTTTGAGAAACATGACATCCTTCTCAGTCAAAAGATGCTTTTGCACAGTTTCACACTTCAATCCACAAACAAATCTGTTCCATAGAGCATCTTCCAGATACTCGCCAAACTCACAATGTTCTGACAGTCTTTTCAATACTGCCACATACTGTTTCCTCTTCCCCCAGTTCCTCTTGTGGAACCAGAACCTTTCAGCTATGACTAGGGGCTTGAGAGCAAAATGACCTTGCAAAATACCCACAATATTGTCATACCGAATAGGCCTACAGGAATATGTAGACCACAGCCAATCAGAGAGGTCCAGCCCTTGAATATAACTGATTGGTTTAGACCACGATATTGGCATAATGTGTGTCTGTTGTTGACCACACCGAGACTTTCAGAGTTGTGGACACGTACTTGAACGGCTGGTTGCACTGGTGCTTTAGTCACATCACTGAGAAATTAGGTTGCATATGCTGTCAAATTGGTCGCACTCTAGAGCCCTGTA
>NW_024583292.1:51110-52538 GCF_018398535.1 Haplochromis burtoni | reverse complement strand
TGACTTAAAGCAGTTATGACATGGTATGAGTATCGTGGTTGCTAGGCAACCTGAGCAGCGCGACGCAGGCTAGACCTTCCAATTTTACAAGCCTCGCACTTCCGGCTTTCTCGACCTTCGAGGACAAGGCCCACATAGACCACGAAGGCCGCGTCCTCCAAGGATGCAGACCCTGAATTTGGACACGCCATTTATCTTTCCACCATGTCCTAAGTCTGCCTTGGGACCTCCTCCTGGTGGGACATGCGCCGGAACAATTCACCTAGGAGGCGCTGAGGAGACATCCCTGTCAGACCTGAACCACCTCAGCTGGCTCCTTTCAATGTCGAGTAGCAGTGGCTCTACAATGAGCCCTTCATGCATGGCTGAACGCTTCACCCAATCTCTAAGGGAGAGGCCAGCTTTGGGAGGAATCTCATTTCTACCGCTTTTATCTCCAATCTCGTTCTTTTGGTCACCACCCACAGCCTGTGAGGTGAGGGTTGTTAGGTCTATATTGTTGATTGTCATTTATGCTTAGAAATATGTATTCATATATGCTTAGAGTTTTATAATCGATTGCGTAATGATAGAGGTCTGATTCTTAACCCTCTGGGGTCGACAGACACGTCTGCATGTCAAAATCACATGATCAATTTAAGATAACACAGCTACAAGATGCAGTGTTCTGGCATGCTCACAAATCCATAGGTCATGAGAGAGGTCGTACCTTCTCTTACTGATTTATACTAAGTATAAGAGCCTTTTGTTTAGGTGGACCGCTCGGCTCCTAGCACCAGCTTTTGGGAGTCATTCACAGGGTCACATCTTGACACACATCCACACACACCCACACACACACACACACACACACAGAGAGACGGTACTCATTGTTCATATGTATGCCTGTGTAAGACGTCATATGTTAACGAGACTATGCATATTCATGTAACCACAATAAAGAGCAGTGCTACAGGGGAGCTAACTGAGAGTGAATGGGGTTCGAGAAGTAATGGCACTCGTCAGAGTTCTTTCACTCGTGCACGAGCAACACAAAGAACTTTGGTGACTTGGGAGAGTAGTTTTAGTTTGCATTATTCTCCTGAATTAGAAGAAGGTGATAACTATTGCATTAGTTAAACTGATTTGCATTACATTAGACTGCTGATTTATTGTGAATGAATGATATTGTTTTATGATGCATTATACTGCTGAGTTATAAGAAATACTGTTTGCAGAAAGTCATCGCCTTATTTGTCTGATTAGAAGAGAACAGAACATGCTGGAGTTTTCTGCCCCATCTCAGCAGGAGCAGATAAACAGGGAGCCAAGGTCGTAGCTTAGGCGCCGTGTGAGAGAAAGCATGTGAATGTTTAGGCTTTTATGATAAGGTGGGGGCACCAGAGGCTATAAGAGTTTGAGCAATGCTCCACCATTTTGAGATCTGAG
>NW_024583292.1:42909-51085 GCF_018398535.1 Haplochromis burtoni | reverse complement strand
GCTGTCTGCATACAGTGTCCGCTTTTACACTCATCCCTCATCCACAGCCTCAACACTGATCTGTCTGTCAGCCACCCCACCCCCACTCTGATTTTAAATCCACAGTGCTTGTATACAGAGGCAAAATTACAAAAATCCATATTATGAACCCAAAGTAAGGGCCACTAACAAAAAACATTAATTGACAGAGCTGGAGACCTACAACACTATCAACCACTGGTAACACTGTCCCCATTCAGAACTTCACCAATGTGACTCTAACAACTTACATGATTGGTCAACTCTCAGGACCATCTAAAAGATGACAACCATACTATGTGTTAAACATGGACCATCAGATGGCTTTCTGAATGGCTTTTGTTTTAAATTTAACTTTAGTAACTTAACCCTATAATAATACATATATTTGTATCATATTTGCTACATGAGTTTCTGAGAGCTGTATCTCATCAACATGATTAATACGATCCATAATTTCAAAATGTTATGAGAATTAGGACAAAACTTTTTTGTTTTCGAATTAACACTGTTGTTAAAAAAAAAAAACAGTTGCCAAAAAATGCCCAATCTATGAAATGTCATACAAAAAATATATATAACAAATATATCATAAAAATATATCAAATAACATGATATAGCAAAAACATTTTTGTGGATTTTGTTATAAGGGTTATTAAACATCTCAGTTCCAAAAAATCTGTCTTAAACCCGGCTGCGTGCAGGAGAAGGACCCCAAACGCAAACTCACCGGATCAGGACTTAACTCAAAATACAATTCTCATTTGCTGAATGGGAAAAAAGGCAGAAATATACAAAACTAAACTGGGTAAACTAATAATAAATCATATGGGAAAACACAGGGAGAGTCACAAAGCTATGAGGGACGACGCAACGTGGAACTGAGGGAGACGCTGACCTAAATACATATAAGATAATGGACAAAGATAATGGACATGCGAGCACATGGGGAACACAGCTGAGACGAATGATCATACCAAGACAGGAGAAGCAAAACTGACAAGAAAAAACATGGAAACGCGGGACCTTCACAATAAAACGGGAAACATGATGCAGGAGTAGAGGAGAGGCAGACAAGAGGGAGTGAAGGAACACAAGGGAGAGCACAGACATGACCGGCAGGGGGGAACATGGGTAAACATGATGGAATGAATCACCAGGGAAAACAAGACACAAGAACTCACACAACTAGATAAACACAGAGGGACATTTCAGTGGGCAAAGACAGGGGGGGAAATAATGAACAATACTGAACAGAATAACCTAGGAAACTTACAAAAACCTTTAGAATAACAAAGGGACAGAATACAAAATGCCCCAAAACCACACAAAACTTAAAACACTGGGTCAGAAGTCCTGGGACCATGACAAAATCTGAATTTTCTGGCTATTTTTTGAAGGGTTGGGTCTTACAGGGTTAAGCGGATTTTCAGTTGTCTAGAAACCAAAGGCTTGTTTTTTTAAGAGAAAGTTTAAATGGGATTGAGGGAATGACGTTTTTGCACTGCAGTACACTGCAGTAACAATCCAACAACATCAAAAAGTTAAATCAAAGAGTTGATGTTACTAACAGCTCACCTCTCTGCAGCAGATGACTGCTGGACTTTAAAATCAATGGTGCGATCTTTAGACGCGTTACTCTTTAAGGACACACAGCTGGGTGAAGGTCTAGTTTCTGGTTCAGATTTAGGTTTACGTTTCCTTCTCCTTCTACGATTCTTCCTGTGAATAATGATGCAGCAGTGATGTGAGTGCTGAGCTGTGACATGGAGAAGAGTCATGGACAGTTAGAGATGGTCATCTCACCTCTGAGCTTTGGTCTGGCTCTCATGTTCCCCACACAGAGTGCTTTTAGAGGGAGGGGCTCCCTCCTCTCTGTCCTCACACTGATCCATGCTGCTCAGCTCACACACACTTTCTACCTGCAGAGGAAACACAAATCATTCATGTGCACATCAACTGAAATCCTCCTTTCCATCATGTGTGCTGTCCAAATATCAGCTGCTTCTTTCCTGCTTCATGTCAGTGTCAGCTGAATGCAGTCAGACCGCAGTGTGAGGCAGAGGAAGCTGCCATCAGCTGCTCTACTTCTACTGTCAGTCCACTAAATGGAGACCTGAAGTACACATGATCCATTCACTGACACACACTGATTCACTGTGATTGGAAGCGTCCATCCAGTAATGCTCTGTGTCTGTGAGTTTGACTAAATATACTGGGATATACTTTACTACTGCTGTCGAAGACCATCAGGCGGGGACTTGTGTGGCAGCCAAGTCTCCCTGAATGCATTTCAAATGAAACTCTAAGTGAAGGAGAGCGGATAAAACTTTGAGTAAAGATTTTAAATAACTCTGTTTCTGTGTCACTAAAGTTTTAAGATGCTTTTAGGTGAACGTGTAGATGTGAAAACTTCAAGTATCTGCTTAATTTATTCAAAAATAACAGACAGAACCTCTAGATTTAGAGCACATGTATGTTACAGTCTGTGGATCATAAAATATTTATTTCAGTATAGCTCTTTATAAACTTCTCAGATGTAAATTAAAAATCACATCAGTCACATCAGTTTATTCTGCAACCTAGACATGCACATTACTCATAGTCTCAAAACACATACATATAGGGCCTTGGGGGTGGGCACGTTATACAGCATCCAGAGGATGGTCGGTGTACTCCAACCCCCTTCTGGCGCTGGTGCCCTACCCTCAATTTTAAATATATAGACACTGAGGGTTTTCGGTAGGAGCCGTGCTGCTCTGTGGCAGGAAGCACCATGCCCTCCTGTGTTTTAAATGCACTTTAGAACAGCACACAGCAACACTACATATGAGCGGGCAGAGGGAGGTTTGGGGTCATTCTGTTAACAGCAGTGTTGGGTAAGTTACTTTAAAATAGTAACTTAGTTACATTACTAGTTACTTCTCTCAAAAGTAACTCAGTTACTTCAAGTTACTCGTTACTTTCAAAGTAACTAGTTACTAGGGAAAGTAACTTTGGTTTTACTCAGAATTCTCTTGTTAATGTGTTGCTTCCATAACTTTGCCAGTCTTCTAGCTTGCTTACTTGCCACAGTGCACTGTGCCACCTACCAATAGAAAGGAAAAGATAATGTGCATATTTCCACGAGAGAAATCCCACGCCTGGACCGTCATTGACTGCTGCCATGATTCTAGCCTACGTCACAGCGTCATGTGCGCCTTTTACATCCAACACAAAAACTGCAGTCGTGGTGCTTTCGATTGTACTCAGAACTCTGAAATTCTGCCTTCTGAATAGGAAGATGTAGGTAACACCAGACTGCAGATGAGCTGCATACAGGGCTGGACTGGGACAGAAAATTGTCCCGGGCATTTTGACTAGAGACCGGCCCACCATTATAGGAAAAATCATAAAGCCTTTGAATGAAAACAAACACTGTTGTGACAGTGATGTACACTGTTCTGATGGTATATATGCATCAATCTATCAATCGTTTGTTGTAAGATTCAGATAATTATTTTTTAAAAGCTAGACATTTTAAATGAGAATAAGAAAGAAAAGTATTTCTTTGTGCCCCCCTCTCCCTGTTAATGCCCTACATGCCCCCCTGGCAACACTTTGCTAGACCCGCCCCTGCACAGTTACCAGCTGTCAGCTACCTAAAAAAGGATCCTGGTGTTATTTGTCTCTCAGAAACAGTTCATAACTTCCCTTCAACTCATTCATGTCACCTAAAAGGTAAACCTGTTTCTCCATCACTGTTCAGCTCTGATGATTCAGTAAGGACATCTCCTGGTTTCATCTTCATGTTTCCCTCTCACCAGATAACCAAACCATATCATGACCAGCAGCTTTACAGCTGTGGCTCCAGCAAACATCAGCTGATACTAGAAATTAATATTAAATAAATTCTAACAACAGCTGATCAAGCTTAAACGTGCTGCTGTTGTTTAGCGCGACATCCGCTGGTTTCCTCTTTCTGGCGCAAAGTGGGCGATAAACAAACAAGAGAGCCGATCAGCTGATCATTGATCAGTTTCATGATTGAAGTAGAAACGGGAGAGGGAGGGGGGAGAATGAGAAGAAGAGGCAGCTGTGCAGCAAAGACACAGAATAACTCCAGCTTTGTGTCTTTTTCATTGTAGCTGAATTACGGGACAAACTGTTCCTTTTCACCTCAATAAGAAACGCGTAATATTTTCTCTGAATACCAGACGGGACGGTTGGCAACTCTAATAACTTATGAACAAAATAAAGTTCAACATCAGTAACATCATAGCACCACCCAGCTGTATAGAAACTCCGTCATGCTAGCTAGCACGCAGTACGGAAAAAGTCAGCATAACGAAAATAAACTCCACCTAAACTTGGTTCATATCTGACCCAGAGAGACTGCAGGTCATAACTTCTTACCTGAAGTTCAGTTCACCTGACACTCGGACCGGCGGCCGCTTCGGGTCTCTCCTCCTGCCTCCCCTTTTCTCATCCACCTGCTGCCTCCACCACTTGCTAATGTTACTGAATCTGTGGAAGCTCCGCGATAGCCACCACACGAAGTAACGAATAACGAGCCTATCTAAATCCCAGTAACGAGTAACGCGTTCCTGATTTTGGCATAATAACTAGTTACCGTGCTCGTTACCACAATAATAACGTAGTTACTGTAACGCGTTACTTAATAACGCGTTAGTCCCAACACTGGTTAACAGTCAGGGCTGGCAGGCTGGGAGGAGGTGTTGGCCGTCAGACTGGGGTCTGGGATGCAGGGCCTCCCTGCTACTGCAGATAAGGAGGTGGTCCGCTTGCCTCCACCCCAGAGAGAAGGGTTACATCTCCTGGGTCTAGGTGCGGCTGAGGGCGGGGGTACCTGGACCTGGGATATAGAGTATGTTTGGGGAGTGCGACTGTCTGTGCAGTGTCTTTGTCTTCTACACGTTGGGTGAGTGCCGAGTATTTGGTTGTGCATATGGGGTGGGAATGCACGTCTGTGTCCGCGTGTCGCCTGTTCGTCTGTGTCTATATGTCAGGTTGGGTCTTAGACTCAACCTCTCTGGGTCATCTCAGGCCCTCTAAAGTACGGAGGCCTATCTCCCCTCACCACACTCCCTGCCGGTGGCTGATGCCCTCAGACGTTGGTGTGTTGGTGGTCCTTGTCATCTGGGGCTGGGCGCTCATGTATGTACCGGCTCACTCCTGGTAGCTGATTGGCGGGGCCAGGCGCCTGTGGCCCGGCTGGGTTCCTTCCGGCGGGTGGGATGCCCTCAGGCCTCTGGGCCTGAAGCTCGGTCCTCTCTGGCACAGCTGGCTTCTGTACTGCACAATAACATGTAATATTTAGTATCTACTGTTATCAACTGTTATCTAGTTTATTGTGATGGTGATGTATCTAATATGTTGCTCTTTTTTGTTTGTTTTCTTTCTAGGGTTTTTTCTCCATACAGGTGATCCAGGTGTTTTTTTGTTTTCTTCCCCCCTTTCTATCCCCCAGTCTTGTCTGTCCTGTCTGCAACAACCGAAGATGAAATCAAATAAATACATAATTATAATAAAGGTCAATCAAATGGACCAATATGGCAAGGCCATGATGATCCACTTGGTAAAGTAAATCCGCTTGGCATCTTTCTTGGCCTTCAGACAAAAATTCTGATGGCTAAAGATCCAAACAGGACACAAAATAAATAAATAAATCACATCAGACCAGCTGTGATTACTTCTATTTGTCCAATTTTTTTTAATTTTTATTTTTTATTAATAGTACTTTTTCTCCTCTTATGTTTTCTCTTCTTTTTTTTTTTGCCTAAAATGCTTTAAAATACATGACATTCAAATGTCATGAGCCTCCTGCATGAGAGCTATCATGTCCTTGAAGTAAAGCTTCAAATCATACTACAAAGTGGCTGAATGACTGAAAATAGTTTGTTAGGCTGTTTTTTTCTGTACTTCCTCGTGTTGAAAATAAACTCAAAGTCAGCAGTGATAGAAAACTCTAAAATATAATTATTGGAGTATAATTCAGAAGTATTTAAACTAAAATGAAAACAATAGGGACAACGCCTGTCACCGATTTAAGATCACGTTTGCACATAAATGTAGAAGCTGTACTTTGATTTTATACCTGGATGTGAAGGTGCAAAAAGGTGAAACATTCAAATAAAACAGAGGGACTTAAAGAGAGGAACAAAGTCCTGGGGAACTTTCGTAACCGAAGCAGGTTAAACATTTCATGAACAAACTGCCTCTAATGTCTGAGAACAAAAATGAATTCAAACCTGCTGCTCTGATTCTCAGGTTCTGGTCAGCCTCATTGATCTAGCTGTGAGTCCATTGCTGTGAACTATGGAGCAGCAGATTGTGCTGTTTGTGCTGGAGATGATCATGTGATAATGCAATCATGTGATACTGAGATCAGGAAGGAGAAGTGAAATCGTGTGAGGAAGGTTGGATGAAACAAAAGCAGAAATTGAGTCTGGGCTTTATAAACATGTAGAAATGTTTATTGGAGGCTTTCTGTCCTCTTACTAAACCATGATGGATCTGAGGAAGCTCAAGTTTTAAGCAACAGCAGGACACAGGACAGTGAGAACAGGACTTTCCCTCTGAGACAGAAGGGAAGAAAAAGGAGAGCACACTAAGAAAGCTCTTAAAACGTGGTTATCCACACTGGCTCTAATCATGGAAGATGCTCTGTGGGAGAAACAGAAGGACTGATGGAAGATCAGCATCTGCTCTGAGTCAGCTGCAAATGGAGCCAACAGCTGCTGTTAAAGTCCAAAAGCTCATCACAGCTGTCTGCTCGTGCTAATGGTAGCACATCTAACTGTCCACAGACCTACAGAAGCTGCTGTGATCACATCATGTTGGGACTTCTTAAAAAAAAAAAAAAAAAAAAACAAAAAAAAAAAAACTGACAGTTGAACTTCCTTCTCTCCAAAAACTGCTTTAATATTTCCTGAGAATTAATCATTTTACTATAAATTTCATCTGCAGATGTTTCAGGAAGCCGGTTTAGTGCAAACTCTGAGTAAGTATACCCTGAGTTAACGAAAACTCTGGGTTTTCGGTTTCACAAAGCGAGTTTAGATTAATTCTGAGTGAGTTACTATGACGACACACTCCGTGAAGCTAACCTGCCCCCTAGCAGGTTTACTTCAACTAACCCTGACTTTCTCCGCCTCTTTGTCGGAAACCTGACTGTAGGAAGTGTCAGACATGGCGTGCTCCTTCCTTGAAGAGCCAGTAGATGTTGAAGCCCAAATTCTCCGCAGAGCTCTCCGCCGGGAGAGAGTGATTAGAGCGCGTTTGGACATTTTATCATTTCCTGATGATTTCTGTGTGAACGTTACCGTTTCTCAGCACAATCTATAATTTATTTGAATAACATCCTCAGGCCTAATATTGCTCATGTGACACATCGCGGACATGCTCTCAGTTCTGTACATATTATTTGTATTGCACTTCGGTTTTTTGCAAACGGGAGCTTTCTGTATAATATTGGTGACGCTGAGCACGTTTCCAAGGCTACCGTCTGTCGGGCAGTCAGGAATGTTACAGTTGCACTGAAACGTCTCCTGTACTCGTTTGTGGTGTTCCCCGGTCATAGACCCACAAGATTTATCAAAGAGGGATGCCACAAAATTGCAGGTATCAGGATGAACAAAACTTAATTCATGATGTGGTGATACTTGAACTACTACTTAAATTTTACATTTATTCTCACGGTTCCCAGGCGTGATTGGCTGTACAGATGGCACTCACATTCCAATCATTGCTCCTTCAGTAAATGAAGGAGACTATGTGAACAGGAAGTCTTTCCACAGCATTAATGTACAGGTACATAGTTCCCTGTAGCATTTCAAACTAACAAATTATTTCATTATAGTAATGGATGCAAGGTGGGAATCCCTAGATCAATGTTTAAATTAACACTCACGCATTGACTCTGTCGGCTATGTTTTGCCATGCATGCTCCCTTTCTTTTGCAGCTGAGCTGTGTTACTTTTTTTCCGCAAATTTGCATGTTATCGGCATATGCTGCCATCAGAATTTCGGCCTCAAGCGCTGTAAAATACATTGACCGCGCCTTCTTTCCCTCCGTCTCCATGGTGACTCGCTTAATCTGTGCTCCACTAATCAGGGCTTTATGTATCCTCGTGCGCGCGTTTCAAACTCCTCTCTT
>NW_024583292.1:17085-18083 GCF_018398535.1 Haplochromis burtoni | reverse complement strand
AGTTCCTCGTCTCGTCGTCAACACCTTCTGTGTGCTTCCTGTTTAATTCACTTTAGCTTCCATAATAACTCCCTGTACACTTTAAACCAGTCTGCAAATCCTGCATTTGGATCCTCTCTCCATTTTTCACAAACCTGAATGTGACAAAAACTAATGCTGACTTTAATGAACAGCTCAGGATCCACCTCTTTTCTTCTCTGATTGTGTTCATATAATAAATATAGGGATCATTATTTCACTGCCTTAAAGATTTTTCAAACATTTCTATATATCTGTGTTCCAAAAGAAAATCAGTCTCTTTGCTCTTTTTTGTTTCTTTTGTTCATGGTAGATTTATTTCTCTAAATCTCCACAGCACCACATTCTGTTTGTAGAATGAAAGTCAGCAGAGAGGCTGGTCTTAGACGAGAATTCAAAAGACTTCCAAACAGAGGATGAACAGGGTTAAAGGAGAGAACAGAAAGGCAAAGTTAGTCCTGTAGTCCAAGAATAAAACTCAGCACAACAGATTATTTTTAACATTTTAACGTCACAGCATATCTGAGTGAATAAAAGTTGTAGTTGTAGTTGCTGCATTTGTTAATCACCGTCAATCAATCAAACCAAAAATATTATATTATATTTGCACCCTTCTGTTAATAACTGAGAACATGTAAAGATAATTAGATATCAGTTTCAGGTATGTCATTCATTTGTAATCTGTTACAAATGAATAAAATTATTGATGAACTTAATGTTTTAAAAATCTTTTTTTAATAATATTACCGTTGATATAAAAAGTACTAGTGTATTTCTATATAAAAAAACAATTATATGGAAAATCATGTCTGTGTACAAATTGTACACAGACATGATTTTCATCAAGTGTAGATGCCAGCCTCTCTTTTTCACTGTTTCCAAAGTATTTGAACTTAGCTGTCCCACACATTTCTGAGTCCCTCTTGTTCACTCCCAATAAAAATCTTAGCATGTTTCACTCTGTAACCTCCAGTTTTTGG
>NW_024583292.1:13052-14752 GCF_018398535.1 Haplochromis burtoni | reverse complement strand
ATTTATAGCAACTTGAAATGCTCCCAAAAATGGCACTACAGCATGTAAAATTATAAAGATAAGCTTAGCAGACTTGGTTCTGTGGTAGGTCTTAAAGGGTTAAAAAACAAAGAAAGTGCTGTTATCAGTCCAAGCCAACCAACGAGCTACTAGAGATTATTGATGTTCATCAGCTAACAAAGAGACTTTAGACACACTTTCTCTCCCCACAGAGGTCCCACATCTTACCAGGATGAATAAGTGACAAACCTTCATAGCACAGAAAACCCAGATTAATCTGAAGTTAGCTGGATAAGAACAAATCTAGACCTCAGGGTTCAGGGCTTGAGATATGTGTTAACTCAAGAGATAAGTGATAACTCTTACAATCTTTGTTAGAAGAAACCAGATGTGATGATGTGTGACCGCGAAACCTTTTGCTCATTGGCTAATGATTTATTGACCAATCATTAGCCAATGAGGACACACAAAATACCCCAGCTAATCATCTTTTTACATAACTCATAATTTTCTAAAGAGAGTTTTTATTCACTTTGACAAAATGAGTGACTCAGACCATCAGCTCAGCAACAAAGTGTTTCCTGTAAACTTGTAAAGGACCAGAAGTCTTTGTACAACCACAGCTGTCACCACCTGATGGATAGAATGACAGTTTTAGACAGGTGCTTCCATGTGTGTAAAATAAAAGCTAAAGCTGCTCAGACCTTGCTGTCACATTTCCCAAAGTAGTAAAATTAGCAATTTGTGTTCCACTTCATATGCAGCATATTTCTCCCTGTAAAGGTGGACACACACCTGAACAATTTAATGCTTCAAACATGTCCTGTCGTGAACTGCGTCCACACTCACAGCTAAAGCACAAACTACTGCACACTGGAGCGTTTCTAAGGACAGCATGGAAACAATGATCAGGTCTGAGTGTTTCTACGCTGAGATGTTTGACTGTGGATCCACTTCATGTGATCATCAGTGCAGGTGAACTTTTCTGTAAACTTACAGAAACAATGTTCTCCAATTCAGCAAAGAAGAGTTTGAGCTGCAGACTGTGAATGACTTTCAGAGTCAAATACTGTGAGCTCTGACAGGTGATTTGTGCTGATTACAGCTGTCAGCTGATGCTTTAGTTTCACTCATATTTAAATGACTTCAGTTCAAACTGAGGGGACAAAACAGTCCAAATGTGGATTAAACATGTGATTCATGCATCTCCAGGAATAAAGCCACAGCCTGCAGGAGCTCATCATCATTATTAAGACTTAGTTCAGTGTATCAGAGAAAACTGAATCATGGAGGTGTGTTCATGACATCTAATTCCTGATGTCAGAGAGAAACTTTAGATTATTCAGCAGAGCTGATGTGGGACTGAGATCTGCATCAACATGAATGTTACATGTATGAAGTTCACATGTTAAACTACGACAGTCACAGATATCATGTGTGGACATCATGTGATCCTAAAGTGTCTTAGTGGCCATAAAAGAGCTTTAATTCATACTGAGGTCAGAGTTTGCAGTGAACTGCGTGCATAACACTCAGAGCTGTGCCTAATATTCTGTCCATTTCTTGTTTTTGTGTTTTGTTGTTGGAAAGTCTTACATTTCAGCAGGTTAGTTCAGGTATCTCTGGTATGAATCATGTGACCTGGTTTCTAGATTACATGACAGGTCAGAGGTCAGCGACTGTAACTCAGTTACTTTTTT
>NW_024583292.1:11135-12586 GCF_018398535.1 Haplochromis burtoni | reverse complement strand
AAAGGCGCAGTCTCAGTTATGTGTGCCATTACTGTATTTAACACACACTTACTTACACACAAGTATGCACCCTGTAAGTATTGAGTGGTAATTGCTTAGAAATTACCACATAATTATGTTCTTGTTTCTCATTGGAACCCTACTATTACCACTCTATTACCAAGCTGTAGAAAAAACCCCAAAACAAAACAAACAAAGGCTCTGGTGGACTCACTATCATGTTTCATCTCTCAGACTCCTTAGCTCAGAGCTGATTGAACAGGTTTCCCCCGAACTTTACATTTAATATCATTGATTTTTTTTCTAACATGTGAGGACTGAAGTTTGGAGGGTGTTTTTAGAAGTCCCCCACCGAAAAAAAACCCCTGATGGATGGCCGACATTACCATGAACTGGCTGTGAATCAGGCAGGATAGGACCCAGATGCACACTTGCAGATAGGGCTTAAACTCAAAACACAGCTTTATTACTGAGATGGCAGAAATACAAAACTAACCTAAACTAAACACAGCCATGAGGGAGATCAGGGTGCTGGACACAGGAAACAGAGTGCTTAAATACACAAGGAATGACAAGGAACAGAAAACAAATGGGGAAACAAAGCCAAGGCAAATTAGACATAGCGAGACAGAAGAAGCAAAACTAAACACACTGAACATGTGACACAAGACTCACAATAAAAGAGGAAAAGATGTAATGCAAGACTGGCACATTTTGAAACCGAAGAGGGAAACAAGACACAAGGATGCACACAAATACACAGAGAAGGACACAGAGGACAGAGACACAAAGGGAACCCAAAGGTCAAGAAATTAAACTGATTACAAGTTAACTCAGAGACATAATAAAAATGAACTTACAACTAACCAGTTAAACTTAATATATAACAGACGACAAAACACAGACTGTCAAAATGCTGGGTCAACTGACCCAGAGCCATGGCTTTCATGTCCAGCCTCCCGGGAGAGCAGGAAAGGTATTTTTATAATTTGTCTTCCAGCATGAGGTAGAGAAACCCACACTTCCATCTTCAGTTTGCTTCTTATCTCTAGTCTTTGGATTATTTTCTCTTTTAAGTTAAGTTTTTTTTTTCCTTCCATGTCTTGTATTAGTTTAACTTTATTTTGTGATTAGGTAATCAAAAAACCCTTTTCGTACACCTTCTTGTTGTCTTCCCTGTCTGTTCCCGAAGAAGAGAAATTATGTGATATACAGTGAATAATCTAAAAAATGGATATCATTTGATAAACTGATGCTGAGTCAGTCCTCCAGCTACAAATATCTTTCAATGTGTTTATAGATTAAACATGGCGATGTGCACAGATGACATAGATTGTAACAAGGTGAGTCACCATATAATTCTCATCTCATATCTGTTAACTGAGCTCCTGTCCTCAGCTTTTTGCAGTTAATATTAAATTAAAGCTAATTACTGTCTATTTGTAACTGAC
>NW_024583292.1:8025-10061 GCF_018398535.1 Haplochromis burtoni | reverse complement strand
GTATAATAACAAACACAATTAAATGCAGCAAATTATGTTTCTGTTTCTTTGTAGACACCTATTCATATAGAAACCCAGAATATGGTTCTAATTTCTTCCATTACATTTGTGATGTGATCCTCACGGGGTGCTGTCAAGATGATATTGAAGAACTATTCAAAAAAGTAAGTTTGCCAGTATTTTATCTGGTCATTAACCTGAATTTATTCCTAATTCTTTCTCTGCATGTTTAAGTTTTTCTCAATATTTTTGCATTTTCTTTCTGGCTACTATTACTAGTCCATTTCATACCAGGTTGATCTCCCATGCTCGTAGCTGGCAATGGGGCTAGAAATCTGTAATGCCCTTCATTTGTTGTGACCTGAAACAAGGCAAAACAAGAGATGATCCTCCTGTCTCTAAACATGATGGAAATAATGTCTCCATGTCTCTCTCTCTATGACTGCAATATATATTTTCTGTAATATGAGCTGCTGTGTCAGACATCACTGTAACTTCATTTTAATCTCAAAGGTCATGCAACAATTTGAAGATTTCCCCTCTGAACAGAAGCAGATGCCAACCAAAGAGAGAGACACTCTGACAAAACACTTCTACCTATTTCCGGGTAAGTACCACTGTCAGGTCTGTGCTTCGACAGGCCCGCAAATTCAGACTTATTCCGTGAAGAAAGCAAGTCAAAAACCGGTTTTTACATGCTAGCAAGGGGAGGATCTCAGAGCAGCATCTCTGCCCTCGGTCAGAGATGCCCTCCCAAAAAACAGCTTCCCCTGCAACCTTTTAGTCTGTGGCACAGCTTACACAAACACTCACTGCAAAGGGGGGGTGGCACTGAGTATGTGTGTGTGTGTGTGTGTGTGTGTGTGTCTCTGTAAGTGTGTATATATGTGCAGGTGAGTGAGTGTGTGTGGATATGGGTGCATTTGAGTGACTTCCTGCTCACAAAAAGGTCATCTCCCCTGGCTTAACCCCCCAAATGCTCTACACACACAAAAGCATAGTTGAGACGAAGAAGTAAACATCCTCACTAAATAAGGATGGAGACAGAAGAATGTCTTTGATCATACAGTTTGAACTAAGGCTTACAAATTTATCCATGCTGTCGGGTGAGAAACGACGGCACCATCTGCGAGCTGTAATTCCGATGTTTCGGCGGGTCCACGCTTTGTGTTTATGCCCTTTTTGGGCTGATTCTAAAGCTGTTAGTTTTATCTCTCTCCAAACAATACTGACCGAACCAGTAGCAAAAGATCCAAACTAAGCTTCACATAAACATCGTCATGGACTCCCTCTGACTTTTGCTTTTTAAAATTATGCAAAATGCAAAACGCTTAGTTGTGTCTCTAATAAAACCGTTGTAACTTTAGAGGTAATGTTCATATGCTGGTTAATGTTTTTTTTTTCGTTTTTGATGTACTGTGGAATATTTTTATAAAATCCCAGGCCAGGAAAATCACCTTCATGTCTTTCTGTTTTATCTTGAGCTACTTTGACACAAAGGCATCTGCTGTGATGCTCACACCTTTGATAAAGTCTCAAAAGTGTCAGCTTCCTTTTTATAGATACAAAAATATGTAAATGTACTGATTTGAATTATAATATTTCTGACTGAGGCAAAATTTCCCAGATTCAAATCCAACTGAATCGAATCGAATCAAATTGAATGGAATTGTGGATCGAATCAATTCAGGACCTTGTGAATCGGAATCGGATTGATTCTAGAAATCAGTGACGATACTCAGCCCTAGTTGGGATTTCTGATCACTTTCCTGTTATCTTTGATGTTAACTTATGTACTTCTGAACTTCACCCAGATGCTCTCCTACGACCTACACGTATAATTAATCCCTCATTAATGTTTTCAATTAATTGGTTAACCTCTGTCCTGAAATGCCACTGGCGTGCTCTCCTGCTCTCTGTGAAAAATTTTTAACTCATTTTATTCGTAAAGTTTTACATCTTAAGTCCTCGCTCCCCTCAGTGTCGAGTTTTATTCCCACCCCTGGTTGTTCATCATCATTTCAACAGTTTGAGCC
>NW_024583292.1:2951-8005 GCF_018398535.1 Haplochromis burtoni | reverse complement strand
CCTCACTCCCCTCAGTGTCGAGTTTTATTCCCACCCCTGGTTGTTCATCATCATTTCAACAGTCTGAGCTGGTGTCACTCCATACTCTCAAGCGACTTATTGACCAATCAAAGAACACCTCTCCTGCTTATGATACCCTTCCATCTCGTTTAGTTAAGGACTGCTTCAGTGTAATTGGACCCAGAATCCTATCTCTAATGAATATATCTCTACTTGCAGGCTCTGTTCTTTAAGCCTTCAAACGCGCTGTTGCCCAGCCCGTTCTTAAAAAAAGGAACCTTGATCATAACGATCTTGGGAACTATAGGCTGATCTCTAACCTTCCATTCCTGTCCAGAATACTGGAGAGGATCGTTCTTTCACAACTCCAGCCATATTTGGATGCGAATGCCATTTATGATAAATTTCAGTCCACTTACAAACCCTGTTATAGTACTGAAACGGCCTTGCTCAGAGTCCTCAATGATCTTCTTCTGATTGCTGACTCCGGACGCTCTTCAATCGTGGTCCTACTAGATCTATCCTCGGCCTTTGATATGGTAGATCATAACATCCTATTAGCGAGGCTTGAACACACAGTTGGCATTGGAGGTGCCGCCCTAGATTGGTTTAGGTCATACCTCTCTAATCGGTCCTTCTCGATCAATTTTGGCCCTTATTTCTCCTCTGCTGCACCTGTCTCCTGCAGCGTGCCTCAAGGATCTGTCCTTGGCCCCCTGCTCTTCTCACTGTATATGCTCCCCTTAGGCGCAATCTTTGAGAAGTATAACATCGCACATCATTGTTATGTCGACGACATACAGATGTAGGTAACTCTCTTATTCTAAACGACAGGAAAACGGAAATTATCGTCTTTGACAGTAGAGTCCCCCGTAGCCAACTCCGTGAATTCCCTCAGTTCCTTTAACAGTTTCCTCACTGATACTGTTAGTGACCTGGGTGTATTTTTGGATAGCTCTTTTAAGTTCGATAAACAAGTGTCCTCTGTTGTTAAATCTTGTTTCCATCAATTGCATCTTATTAGCAAGGCCAGACATTATGTTCCACATAGGGACCTTGGAAAGCTTATCCACGCCTTTGTGACATCTAGGTTGGATTATTGCAACTCACTGTACTTCGGTCTTAACTCTACTCTCCTCCATAGACTCCAAATTGTTCAGAACGCAGCTGCTTGTCTCCTTACTGGTAGTGGGCGGCGTGTCTCTATCACCCCTGTCCTTGCTGATCTGCATTGGCTTCCCGTTAAGTACCGCATTCAATTCAAAATCCTGCTGCTTACCTTTCGAATTATTAACAATATAGCGCCAAGCTACCTCATTGAGCTACTTAGATCATACACCCCTACTACAGCATTAAGATCATCTTCCCAGTCACTCTTGGTACTGCCGAGATCTTCGCTGAAGAATAGAGGTGACCACGCGTTTGCCTTGGCTGCACCCGATTTATGAAATAACCTCCCCATCGCTATACGCGAGTCTGATTCCATCCATTCCTTCAGATTGCGGTTAAAAACCCACTTATTTAGCCTCGCCTTTTCTACCAGTTAACGATTGCTTGATAGTTAGCTTAACGCTTATTCTTATCTTTGGCTTTTAATTCATTTTAAAAAAAAATTGACTGTTTTATCCTCTACACTTAGCCTTCTTTTATGCTTTTATATGCAATTCTTTTGCCTTTGTGTGTTTTAATGCCATTCAACCTGCTAGCACGTTTTGTACCTTGCCATAGCCCTTATCTCTCCTTGTTACTTCATCTTACCCTCTTGCATGTTAAGCACTTTGGTACACCACTGTTTTTTAAATGTGCTATATAAATAAAGTTTGTTGTTGTTGTTGATTGACTGGGTTAATTTTTTAGAATGAAACAGGATGACTAACTCGTGTTAGTAATATGTAGTCATGATGATGGCCATCACAATGATAGTCATTTGACAAAACAAAAATTACAGATAGAATTAGGTTAAGACTGCAACCAGCCCAAAAAAAAAAAAAACAATGCTTGTGGGGGACCAGAACCCTCATACTGCTAAAGTAACATGAATTGATTTGATTTGCTAGTTAGAACATTGTCAAATGTTTAATGGACCAATTATGATTTAAGATGCATTTGCAGGAATTAAGCACCGGTTCCATGAAGAGAAGCAACTACACAAGAGACTGGAAGCTCTCAGGTATGCAAAACCCTCCTGAAAAAGGAGAAATTGTTAAAAAACATTTCCTCTTTCCTTAACTTAGCCTTTTTGTTGATTCATGCAGAAAATGAGTTCCATATCAAGAATCAGACATCCTGTGATATCTGGAGAAACACACAAACAGTATATGACAAGCAAACAGTTTAGATGTGGCTTAAAGATTTGTGCAACATGTGATGTCAGAAAAAGTTATGACAGGACCACCAAGTTCATACTGAAAATTGTTCAGATGATGTTCCTGGAAAGAACGGTTGAGGATAATAGATTTCTTACTGCACATTGGAGTACAGAAGACTGGAGTTTGGGATTGCTTGCAACATTATAATATGGCAGTTGCCATATGTGCAGTGTGCTGGTATAGTTTTACACTGGCCCCTATTGTTGCTTATTGGCTTATTGCCAGCTATGCAAACCAAGCTCTGGCAACAGTTGTATAGGGATCGAATGGCCTGTAGCAATGGGCCAGACACCCCAGCTGCACCTCCCACAGAAAACCCCAAGGGACACGGTTGAATGCCTTGTTGAAGTCGACAAAACACAAACAAGCTGGTTGGGCAGACTTCCATGCGCCCTCAAGTACCTGCAGTATCAAGAAAACTGCAGTGTTCCTCCTGTGTCTGAGGTTTGACTAACAGACAGACTCTCCTTTCTCACACATTGGCATAGACCAGGGGTGCCCAATCCCGGTCCTCGAGAGCTACTATCCTGCAGCTTTTAGATGCATCCCTACTCCAACACAGCTGAATCAAATGGTTTGATCTCTTCAGCATGCCATCATGTTTGGCAAAGGCCTGATAACAAGCCATTCATTTGATTCAGGTGTGTGGGAACAAGGATGCATCTAAAAGCTGCAGGACGGTAGCTCTCGAGGACCGGGATTGGGCACCCCTGGCATAGACTTTCCCAGGGAGGCTGAGGAGTGTGATCCCCTAGGAAACACACACTTTCTCCCGCGAAAAGGACCACCTCCTGCTCCCCAAGCAGTGAGCTCCCAGACGCCACGCAAAGTGCAGAGCAGGGCAGCAGGACAGCCCACAAGCACCCAGAGCCTACCACCCACCACATCAGCGCTCGACCACGCAAGATAGAACGCCGCTGACCGCACCCACCATTGGAGGCATCCCAAGACCCTCCCCAACAAAAGATGGCAGTGAATAATGACCCGAGGAATCCGTCACCTAGCCAGCTTGGTACCCGGAATCGAGACCGCATTACAAGCAAACGCAGCAGACTAATTTCGCAGCGTTGGCTAAACCTCTGAAGCACGCATGTTGTCTTATCAATACCAGCCACCGCCCAAGCCTTGACCGCAGACCAGGGCACTTGCGACAATTGGGATCGCACCGATCTAAAATGCCTATGAATGCGAGGTCGTGTCCGGTGGCCGTCCACCCTCCAACAGCGGGTGGGTCCTAACCCAAACCCACTATTGCCGCGTGTTCACGCACGGAATCACACTGCCTAGACCTGCATCGGCCGCCAAGCCCACAGGCCAAACACCGAGAGACCGCCATTGACATCGTGGGCAGACAGGACGAACGTAGTCCAGGTTTGTACATCTCTCCTACTAACGAACAGCTCAATACTAATCCTCCTGTCTACTTCCTTTAACCCGGCAACGTCGCAACAGTCACATGCATCCAACACGGAGCTGCGATTGCGGGACTATCGTGGCCCAAACCTCCTCCTGGTCCGAGGCGTTTTACTGATCAGAGATGCACGGATCTACTTTCCTAATACCCTAGCGAGCATCACTTCTGGAGTAAGCCTACTTTGCATATTTCTCAAAAAAATGCCACAAAACATCTTGCCTATGCCCGGTTTAGCATAAGACAAGCCGGATTTACGATTAATCACCTTTTTTCATACTGCAAATTGATAAGGTTACCCATTTCTACCCTCATCATTCTCATTTGATCAACATACTTCCTGCAGCTAATAAGCACATGTTTAGTCGTTTCCTTAGCATTGCACCTACATAAACCAGTCAGATGTTTCCCCATCCTAAAAAAAAACAGGCCTTTCAGAAAACAGTGGCTTGTTTTAGTTTTTTGTATTCTATAAAAATATCTCCCTCTTACTTCATTATCCCATGCCATTTTCCGTAACTTCTTACTTTCTATCCAAACTATACTTTTGCCTTCAGAACAGTAAAGTTCCTAAAGACACACTGTTAAAGGAAGAAACAAAGCAAACTTACGGTTTCTTCAAACACGCACATGAACAACAAGCTCCACTCCACCTGGACACTAAACATGGACACACAGGTGAGCTGCTTCCTGAGAGAAGAAAGAACTCCATGTGAAGACGGTTTGAGGGCCACACCTTCATGTGCTGGTTTACAAAAATGTCGTCTAACTGCTCAGACTGGCTCAGAGTGAACAAGCTGATCACAGTGTGTCTCGTCAAACCATAAAAGAGTTTTAGCATACAGGTCAAAAGGTTATTGTCCCACAGATGATTCTGCTTGTTGTAGTTGTGACAGGTGCTATTTATTGAAACACACTGACCTCCGTTCAACCTGTCAAGTGCTCGTCGCTATTTTAGGAGATTTATTCTCCGTTTTTAGGAGGAGTCACAACAAGGGTAGAGTACCAATTGTATTATACTTCAGAAATTAAGTTTGACTAGATTGATCATCGAATCAAGTGAATACAGAAAGACAGCCCAAGAAAAATTTACGCCTCTGGGAATCAGCAAATGATGTATGAGCCCCTAACTTCATTCATCGAGCAGTGTGCACACAGTGAATAAACATGGACATATACAAGAGTTATGAAAAACACAAATAATAAACATCGAGTGTGAGTGTAAATCACTACCACCATCCAAAATTACCAGAATGAAGCTCAATCAACTCTCT
>NW_024583292.1:1675-2926 GCF_018398535.1 Haplochromis burtoni | reverse complement strand
CTATACACAGTGCAGGTAGAGCACCGCTTTCCACTCCCGAGTCACTTGATGGGTTGCCAGAATTTTTGTGAGGCAGTCCGAAAGTCTTTTTCCTTGGCTCTTTCGAGCTCCTCCAACATCTGTGTTTTTGCTTGAGCCACTGCTCATGCCGCGTTCAGCTTGGACTGCCGTTACCTGTCAGCTGCCTCCGAAGTCCCACAGGCCAACCAAGCCTGATAGGACTCCTTCTTCGCGTCTGGTGTCCAACATTTGATTGGGGGGTTACCACCACGACAGAAACCAAACACCTTCCGGCCGCAACTCAGTGCAGCAGCTTCGGCAATGGAGATGCTGAACATGGTCCATTCAGAGTATGATAACTTGGGATATAGTTCTTATCTTCCTACTTTCCTCCACACAAGTGCAAGCCTGAAGTTGTATCATGTCTGAAAACACAAAATTCAGATATTAGAACAGTCCATTTTACTACTCAAACATTTCTCATGATGATCAAACTTGTCATTTTATTTATATTTCATTAAGAATGAAAATGCTTATTTATTAGGGTTAGGGAAAACCAATTTTTTGGCACTTTGATCATTTTTAATGTTAAGACATATATTAAGACACTTTACCCCTTCACTTCAATCTCTCTTTATCCCAGTCACACAAATGTAGACAGATAGTTGATAATAGTTTCTAATGTGCTGATTGGAATATCATGAAAGAGGCAGAAATTTCTCCGTGTGCATGTGGACAAATCACAAGATGAACAGGTTTCAGGTAGTATTAAAACACATTAAAACGCTGCACTCACTCAAAGGTCAGAGGTCATCTACAGTAACCACACTGACGCTAAGAGAAGAAAACAGCTGGCAGCAAAGGCAAGGTGTTCTTTTTAGCTAAACAGAAGAGGAATATAAAGATAATGACGACAATGAAAATGTAGGAGTGTTCCTTTATTAGTGTCTAACAGTATGTGTATGAGAGCGATGCAATGTCCATGTGTGCATGCTGAAAGATACTGTGCTGGTCTGATCTGGTCTCCTTTCTTTCCTTTCTCCTTTCAGGGTGGAGCCTGCTGGGGGCCAATGGTTGAGACCAGGTCTGAGGAAGTGTAAGTGTGTTTTTAATGTGATTGATGAAAACAAAGCAACACACATTCAACCATCTTCAAACTGTCACATCACTTATCCTGACTGTCATCATCAAAGTGTCAATCAATGAACAGATGATGGATCAATAACTGCAGCTGGATTGTGTTTGTTCTCT
>NW_024583292.1:0-1399 GCF_018398535.1 Haplochromis burtoni | reverse complement strand
ATTTTATCTGTTTTGATTTTATATACTGTTTTGTTTGTTTGTTTGTTTGTTAATTAGTTAGTTAGTTTATTTGCTTGTTTTAATCAATTTTAAATCATGCTTTTTATTTGTTTTTGTTTCTAATGTCTCTGTAAAGCACTTTGAATCACCTTGTTGTTGAATTGTGCTATACAAATAAACTTGCCTTGCCTTGCCTTAAAGCTCAGTTCACAACCAGCTCCTCTGCATTTTCAACAAGTCTGAGCTCATTAAAACAAAGTTGATTTCTCTTTCTTAATGGGATGTTTCCACACTCTCTACATGCTCTTACTGTTTCACTCATTGTTGGGAGCTCATGATTTGAAAATGTTTCGGCTATATAAGCCGAAATGATTGGCTCAATAGATTTTAAGTGCAATTATAGCCAGAATATGATTGTATTGAGAGATCATAATACATGTGGCTGATCTAATAAACAGCAAAGGCTTCAGTCCTCATTTGAAACTATATAAGGCCCACTTAAAATTCTTTAATTTTCTCAGAAATCCACAGCGCGTCTTATAATCCGGTGTGCCTTGAGCATGAATTCTGGTTGTTCTTACTGACCCCAACCGATTTTATGTGGTACACAGCGCTAAAAAACCTTTCAACAAAAGTGGGACTTTGGTAAGCTACGAAGATGCACACCTCGATGAATCATTATGGCTATCGTAGTGAGGAGCCTCGAGGATCCATCCGGGCCCAAACTCTGCTTCCAGTTCTCAAGTTGAAAAAACACTGTAGCAACACTAAGAGTTCAAAACTGTCTAAATTCTTTCATGTTTAATAAAACGATCAGCATCTCTGCTTTACCAAGTGCAAAAACTAAGTTGAACTATCAGGCTGCCCCTGGACCTGATACTGCTTGAGGTTTTTTTCCTTTTCATTGTCACCAAAGTGCTTGCTCATAGGGGGTAAAATGATTGTTGGGTTTTTCTTTACATGTATTGTTGTAAGTCCTACTTTACAATTTGAAGTGACTGTTGTTGTGATTTGGCGCTGCATAGATAAAATAAAATGAAATTAAATAAAATTGAATTAAAGATTGTTGTATTTATCATGCTTTTCAGTTTTATGTAATAAACTTGAGACTGTTGTATGTATGTATGTATTTCCAACTCTTTATTACAATTCTTTTCATATAAACACTCGACATTTGAAAAGTCATTAAACTATAACTGTGAATAACTGTTGTCCATTTTTTCTAATCTATAATTGCCCGTTTTTCTGAACATTCTCAACAATACACACACACACAAATCTTTCTCTCACCACTCACACTATTTTCTATCTGAAATTGTTGTGTCACATTTTTGTATCAATATAGAGACTTTCTCAACTTTCCAGGAGTACCTCCAGTTCGATGGACATGCCAGTAGTA
>NW_024583291.1:110003-117001 GCF_018398535.1 Haplochromis burtoni | reverse complement strand
TACTCATTGTTTGTTAACTAAAGTTTAAAAAAAAAAACTTCAGCTCTTCCAGCCCTTTGCCAGACAGAAGAAACCAAACCCCAAAGAAAGATGTATTAATATAACATAAAACACAACTTTGACCATATAAACACTGGAAGGTGTGATGGAAGAATAAATACATTTAATAAAGAAACAATATTGAACAATAAGTAGAATACATTTGAAGTAGTGACTGCAAAGTAAACTAAAGTGAATCAACTGGTGGTGAAGTGTGGAGCTTACCATGTGTGGCTTGCCATCACATACCCCATTACGTTCCCTTCTTAATGTTGGTGAATTTCAACAAATTAAGTCTTTATAAGAATGTGACTTTGTTTTCTACTGTAACCCTTGTTATCCGACAATAAAAAGAGTAGTCTGACTTTCCTTTGAAACCTTGCCAGTTGCCGTGTGAAAGAAATTTTCAAGCAAATAGTATTGAAAAAAGATAAATTTAGCAGCTTTCCACATCAAAAGGCGTTCTCTACTTTTTGCAAGTTTGACACAAGACGCAGTTGAACACAGCAATAATTCTTAGAAAGTAAAACCACTTTGCCACATCTGAGAGCTTTATCAGAGAGCGCTGCGAAATGGAAGAGTCCACGATGTAAGAGCCGAGAGACGGCAACAAGTTATTTTAGTCCCGGGTTAGTCTCTGGTGTAAATAAATCAAGCTCAATCTCATTACGTTCACATAAATCCTAGTTTGAATAGTAGGTTAGATTTGGCAGGTATTTCATGTCCTGACACAACCCAAAAGGCTGGTTTGTGTTTCCAGCTGGAACTTAACCTGCTTACCCAACAAACTTAATATTGTGAAGGACATTTATTGCAAAAAATGAACAAAAGCCTGTCAGTGGATGTAGTGTTAATATTACTCATGAATTGAAAGTGGTGGATTAGCACAGTGTTTAAGCAGTAACCACTTTTACCTTACCGTTAGCTCCTTTTCATTTATCAGGTTCTTAGTATGACTTTACCTTTCTATGTGGTGGCTGCATGTTTGGAAGCTGTTACTGTCAGTTTGTTTCAGCTGTGGTGCATTCTCACTTCCTTTTTAGTTTCACTCATGCACATGTGCAACTCGCTCTCTGTCTACCTATCCCTCCTCTGTTCCACATCGAGGAAAGCACTTTGATAACTGAAGAATAAAGTTGTCATCAGCATCAACCCGTCTCTTCAGTGCTGTACATACAGCATGGTCAGTATTACGTTTCGTGCCAGAAAACATAAAACTCTGTATTGTAAGTTATGTTTTCAAAGAATATTGATTTTCTATAGAAAGGTGGCTGCAGCAGTGTTTGTTTGGTGCTGTGTTTGTAAACGGATTTCTGATCAGGAAGAGAGCTGGTGGGATATTTGCATGCCATAGAAGAATATGAGAGCTCAGGCAGAGCTGTGTCATTGCAGCATGAAAGCAAAAAAATTGTTGTGTAGAGAAAATCACGACTACAATCAGCATTATGTTCTCAAACCAAATGGCATATTTGAAAACAAAAAAACAATCGGTAACAGGTAAACGTTTTTAATTTGCACTTTAATAAATAAATAATAAATAATATAAATAGAAAGCAACATTAGAACATATCTGAAAACAGGTCAGCATCAGTAAGTTAAATTCCACAAAAGAACTGCTGTCATACTGAGATAGTGTCTGATTTACTCACTGACAGATTAAATAGATTATTTATGAGGCACAGGGACCTACAGGGCACTTAAGATGACTTTTCTTTTGTTGAGAACTTATACGTGGTCCATTATTTCCCAAACTACAGAGCAAACTTAAATATGCGGCCAGTCTCTACCATAGGAAAAGTGTATCAAAGGAAAGTGTAAACAATAGTATTTTTCTGTGAACAAGAAGTTGAACACAATTTCATATAAGCTAACATCAAATGTTGCAGCAAATCACTTTAACCAGACTTTCCATGAACACAAAGGATTCAGAATGAATCTGGATGCCAGTTGTATTGCGACAGAAGAATCAGGTGGTAAATTTCGCTGTTTTTCAGCAACTGTTGTAACACTGAAACAGCGTTTCCAGTTTCTTATGAAACGTTTCTGGTTTGACTGATTGATACGGTTCTGCCTGCACACACCCAGACTTCACGATACTCTAAAGGAAAACACATTAACAGAGATTAATGTTAAAAAGTGACATGAATGATTTTAGGTTCAACATAAATGAACAGTCATGATCGCTTACCTGAGAGAAACGTTTCAGGCGCTCTGACAGGTTTGAGATGAGTGAGGTTGTACAGATGAGTGGGTTTGTACAGATGAGTGAGTTTGTACAGTTGAGTAACTTGATGCCCTCGATAAAATACTGAATGGAAGAGTTCTTTCCAGAGAAACACAGGAACATTAGTACAAACGTTGGGAATCCTACTTGTAAGCAGCTGTAAGTATCCTACTTATGCTGTTTAACTCCCAGAATGTAGCAGGTTTAGTCCTGCATGTTATAACATAGTAAGTACGTCAGAATGTCAGTTTACACAGACATTCGTTAGAAATTTCATTAAAATGGTTCAAACCCCCAGACTGAATTTAAAAGTGAACAGTAAATCTGTAACATCCCCCATTTTCTCAATTTAACACTTGTACCACAATTATACTTGATTTTTGAAAGCATACCTCAATTTATACCCTAATGGGAACTATAACTGAGAAACATAAACATCATATTTGAACTAGTTATGAGACCACACACAGGATGGTGTTTTCTGTGGTCACAAAGCAACAGAGCTGAGCCCTGTTGCTACAACACAGTGGAAACAGGACTTTTTAAATGACGAATGTACTTGTGACAATGACAATAAAGAATATTCATATTCATTCATTCAATGCAGTTCATGAAGCAGCTTTCATGCCCAGTTGTGTCCTAACAAAGTATAAATCCAAGAGTAAGCACTTTTAAAGGATCTTTGTGCTCGTTTTCATTACATGTCTCCCTATCCTACATCTACATGCACCCCTTTTAAAACCTCTCATGATTGAAAATTACGGCACTTGGTAATGATAACTCCGACTTACCGATTGTGCTACGGAGATGTTTAACTGCTGAGAAAACACAGTGAGAAAACAGAGATGAGCCATCATATTCTTGAATCAGTAAACCAGCATTTGTCCTTGTGCTGTTGTTCAGTACGAGGACAAATGCAAGAGTTACAACTTGTTTTACTTGTTTCAACTACTGACAAGAAGGAAAGTGGATGGGTGCACTTTATAAGGATGTGTTTCTGTATGTATGTAAAAAAAGAGATGAATTAGAAAGCAAGCATCCTCCAGTCAACAAAGCTGCACATGAATAGCTGAAATTAGTTCAGATTAGATAAGAGGGAAGCAAAGAGGAAGTGGTAAAGATGCAGAATAGAGCACGCATGATAGAAAATGCATTTGTGAACGTTTTTGAACATTTTTTAGGGACAGTCAAAAAAGCATTATCCGTCTGTTTGCTTATTGTATATCACATTTAACCTCGCGTGAATTGTAATTTTATATTCTGTTGTTTTTTTTAGAAATGATTTATGAATGCAAGCTGTGTTGTTAGTCCAATCTCTTCCCTCCTGTTATATAACAATCACAGTCACAGAATGAAAGCACGGGAAATAAAAACGCCACCGCTAATGACCAGCGTTAGAACAGAATTTGTTGTGCACTGAAATACTTACTACTCATGGTTCAGTATCATTACTCATATGTTTTCTCACAAGTGCAAGAGCAGTGTAATTATATAAATATATAATGAATGGAAATAATGTAGGAAGCAGGAATACAGATAGACATTGTTCAGAAAGAAAGAAAGCAGAGGCCGCTAAGGGCTAACGGGCTCATGAATTTGAACTCCAATCAATTAAAATGACAGAGAACAGAGAAGTTGGTGAGAAAAGTCATAAGTTCAAGCAACACAAGGTGAAAAAATAAATTGTAGGCTTACAGTTTTGCTGGACTTGTTGGAACACTCCTGTCAATAGGAGAAACAGAGTTGAAGCAACAGCAGTAACAGACAACCTAAATGTCAAATAGATGCCGAGCAGCAACATGGGCTACTTTATCAGCTATCTATTCCGCACTTCACCCACACAAAGTCAGCAGTTTTCTTGTAGCTTACATGAGAATGGTGCAGGTGAATCCCTGAGAAGAGGCTTTTGATTCACCAATTCAAAGTTTTACCCCTGACATACTGAAACCCTACGTTACACGTCTATATAACAACCTAAACGAAAAGAGAAACACTTTGGATAACAAAGTAAGTAATCAGATAAAGCAGACAGGACACAATAACATCTGACTGCTTTTTAAAAGATGGTTTTGTGCATAATTTTGTTGAATTTCTTTATAGTTCTAAGTACCACCACATAAAAAGAATCACAATACAATTTTTCACTCACTGGTTGGTCAGCTTACCTTCAGAGCATTCAGCTCTGTTGTGGTCGCTGTTACCGATGGTTCTGATGCACAATTACTGGTAGCAGGAGCTGAAAAGGATGAAATGACAAAAAGAGCCAGAAGCATTGGGAGCAGCATCCATGAAGAGGTGGAGGTAGAGGATCCAGTCATGATGACAATAATAGGTATAGACCTGAGAGCTTACGCTGAAATATTCTTTTAGATTTTCAGTCAATATTTTAATTCAAATAATTGAATAACAGGCTGTATTTTCAAGCTCAGATTCAGTCCCTGCAAAGGTGCTGTTAACTGTTTATACAGCTTTATCAGTTTTCGTCCCAAGTCTTGTTGCATGAACCTTCTACTGAGTTTGTGGATAGGTGATAGCTTGCCACCTTTTTAATACACCGGGTCGACACATTTCCGAACTTTGGGGAATCCCTACTTGTGTGTCCATTAGGTTATGCTCCCACACAGGATGTCCTTAGTCAATAGGACCCTGACATGGTGGCAAGACTGATACAGCATGTTTGTGCTCATGCTAGCCACATATCAGTGAGATCTCACTACTTATGACTGTCGCGGCATTTCCTCACCTCTGTGAAGAGCTGGCCGTCACTGTACAGAGGAAAATAAGTCAGATACTTTCTCTTTTGTAGTTTGGTGGCTGTGCACTGAAATCAGGTTTTATCCAGCCAGCAGCTCTGAGACTACGATGGTAGAACTTGGAGAAAATTTAATTTGATTGTATTTATACAGCTCCAAATCACAACAAGTTCATCATATTGTAATGATAATAATGTCGTTTATTGATCCCAATGGCGAAATTACTCTCTCTGCATTTGAACCATTCTCTCAGTGAAGCAGTGGGCAGCCTCTAAGCAGGCACTGTAAAGCGCTTTGAGTGCTCAGAAGAGTAGTAAAGCACTATATAACAACCAGTCCATTTACCATTTAGCAGTATATGCATGTAAATGTCACTTTCCAGTGATTATTTTCATGTTGACTTGTAATAAAATATCTCTGCTGTTACTGCAGTTGTAACTTTGCATACATTTCATCTTTTGGAGCATGAGAAGGACACAGTGGACTTTACAGTTCTGTGTAGCATAGCAGAGAAAACAAAAGACATGCATAGATTCATGCTTTTGTCTAGTTGGCTAAGAATCTTACAATAATAGTATTTTTGTGGGCTAAGTGAATGACCAGTTGTATTATTTTGTTGGCCATTATATGCACAATGCCAGTTACAGAGGTTGGGGGCTGCTGCTCCAGACCATGCACCTGAACATATAAAAGTGATGAGCACCACTTTCATTGAATTTTGAGTGTTTTAATCAACCTTGTTACACCTGTGGGAATCCACTCACTCACTTACTGACTGAATTTGGTGGCAAAAAATGTTTTTGTGCTAATTTAAGAGCAGTTAAATCACACCGGTCCATCTTAACCAGGAACACTAAAGTAAGGGGCGGGAGGTGAACACAACCGGAGGGCTAATCTGTGCTTCTCTTTTTACTGTGTGAGAAAAGGGGGGTGGAGAACACACTGTAGTGGAAGAATGGGTGAAACCGAAGACTCGGACTTACTTAACATTCTCTTATTAACTGAAATTAAAATCAAGCCTTTCAGAACCTTAACTCTGTGTTTTATGTGACAGAAAGAAATTAAGGCAAACATCTCTAATTTGCACGTCTTCACCCGAGCCATGCAAATGATCAGTTCTGAATTTTGATCAGATTCTGGAACAACATTCATTATGATTTTGGTAGAAGAACAACTGAAAGCAAGCAGTACATGACCAAGTTTTCAGAGTTCACTAGAAGTGTTCAATACAAAGTGTATTTCACCCAGCTGCAGTGAAGGGTTGCTGCTGTGGTGAAGACAGATATTAATAAAGTGTCACTGTAAAGTGTCAAGATTAGCTTTATGAACCATCCTTGCATTTTGAAACTAGACACTCTGTTCAGCTTACCATTCACCAGTCACATCAGCTTTTGACATATCATGCTTTTTGAACATGTTAAAGTAGTTAAAATATGAAATAAACACAAGAGAATAAATGATCCTATTAAAATAAATACTAAATGAACATTGACGTTTTTGTAAAAACAAGTTTTGAGGAGTGATTTAAAAGCAGACAGCTTGCTAACTGCAGCTGCTCCATCCCTTTTGCATTGAGGCGGGCTGTGGGAACAGTTAGGAGAGGTGGGGTTAGGTCAAAGTAATAAATAAAAGTTTAGATGAGGTTGGTATCTTAAACTGATTTAAACTGGTTTGGTATCTGGTGGCCAGTGTAGTGGAGCAAGGGTAGGAGGGATATGCAGTCTCTGATAAAGGTTTTGAAAAGACTGGAGGGGAAATATTCCTCTTCCATACTGGTCGATTGCTTGTCATCTTTATTTTAGTCATTAGACACCATCTTGCTCAATTATTCCGTTACATTCCCCTGGAATTACCGACCAAGACACTTTGTTAATGTTGGTGGCAATGTGGGTGCAAACCTCACACAGAATTCCACTGATGAAGTAAAATGATAACAACGTGGCTTTGTTTCCTCTGCAAAACGAATTTTGCTTTGAAGGTTT
>NW_024583291.1:100857-109978 GCF_018398535.1 Haplochromis burtoni | reverse complement strand
CAAAGGATTCAGAATGAATCTGGATGCCAGTTGTATTGCGACAGAAGAATCAGGTGGTAAATTTCGCTGTTTTTAAGCAACTGTTGTAACAGTCAAACAGCGTTTTCAGTTTCTTATGAAACGTTTCTGGTTTGACTGATTGATACGGTTCTGCCTGCACACACCCAGACTTCACGATACTCTAAAGGAAAACACATTAACAGAGATTAATGTTAAAAAGTGACATGAATGATTTTAGGTTCAACATAAATGAACAGTCATGATCGCTTACCTGAGAGAAACGTTTCAGGCGCTCTGACAGGTTTGAGATGAGTGAGGTTGTACAGATGAGTGGGTTTGTACAGATGAGTGAGTTTGTACAGTTGAGTAACTTGATGCCCTCGATAAAATACTGAATGGAAGAGTTCTTTCCAGAGAAACACAGGAACATTAGTACAAACGTTGGGAATCCTACTTGTAAGCAGCTGTAAGTATCCTACTTATGCTGTTTAACTCCCAGAATGTAGCAGGTTTAGTCCTGCATGTTATAACATAGTAAGTACGTCAGAATGTCAGTTTACACAGACATTCGTTAGAAATTTCATTAAAATGGTTTAAACCTGAATTTAAAAGTGAACAGTAAATCTGTAACATCCCCCATTTTCTCAATTTAACACTTGTACCACAATTATACTTGATTTTTGAAAGCATACCTCAATTTATACCCTAATGGGAACTATAACTGAGAAACATAAACATCATATTTGAACTAGTTATGAGACCACACACAGGATGGTGTTTTCTGTGGTCACAAAGCAACAGAGCTGAGCCCTGTTGCTACAACACAGCGGCAACAGGACTTTTTAAATGACGAATGTACTTGTGACAATGACAATAAAGAATATTCATATTCATTCATTCAATGCAGTTCATGAAGCAGCTTTCATGCCCAGTTGTGTCCTAACAAAGTATAAATCCAAGAGTAAGCACTTTTAAAGGATCTTTGTGCTCGTTTTCATTACATGTCTCCCTATCCTACATCTACATGCACCCCTTTTAAAACCTCTCATGATTGAAAATTACGGCACTTGGTAATGATAACTCCGACTTACCGATTGTGCTACGGAGATGTTTAACTGCTGAGAAAACACAGTGAGAAAACAGAGATGAGCCATCATATTCTTGAATCAGTAAACCAGCATTTGTCCTTGTGCTGTTGTTCAGTACGAGGACAAATGCAAGAGTTACAACTTGTTTTACTTGTTTCAACTACTGACAAGAAGGAAAGTGGACGGGTGCACTTTATAAGGATGTGTTTCTGTATGTATGTAAAAAAAGAGATGAATTAGAAAGCAAGCATCCTCCAGTCAACAAAGCTGCACATGAATAGCTGAAATTAGTTCAGATGAGATAAGAGGGAAGCAAAGAGGAAGTGGTAAAGATGCAGAATAGAGCACGCATGATAGAAAATGCATTTGTGAACGTTTTTGAACATTTTTTAGGGACAGTCAAAAAAGCATTATCCGTCTGTTTGCTTGTTGTATATCACATTTAACCTCGCGTGAATTGTAATTTTATATTCTGTTGTTTTTTTTAGAAATGATTTATGAATGCAAGCTGTGTTGTTAGTCCAATCTCTTCCCTCCTGTTATATAACAATCACAGTCACAGAATGAAAGCACGGGAAATAAAAACGCCACCGCTAATGACCAGCGTTAGAACAGAATTTGTTGTGCACTGAAATACTTACTACTCATGGTTCAGTATCATTACTCATATGTTTTCTCACAAGTGCAAGAGCAGTGTAATTATATAAATATATAATGAATGGAAATAATGTAGGAAGCAGGAATACAGATAGACATTGTTCAGAAAGAAAGAAAGCAGAGGCCGCTAAGGGCTAACAGGCTCATGAATTTGAACCCCAATCAATTAAAATGACAGAGAACAGAGAAGTTGGTGAGAAAAGTCATAAGTTCAAGCAACACAAGGTGTAAAATGGGAAAAAATAAATTGTAGGCTTACAGTTTTGCTGGACTTGTTGGAACACTCCTGTCAATAGGAGAAACAGAGTTGAAGCAACAGCAGTAACAGACAACCTAAATGTCAAATAGATGCCGAGCAGCAACATGGGCTACTTTATCAGCTATCTATTCCGCACTTCACCCACACAAAGTCAGCAGTTTTCTTGTAGCTTACATGAGAATGGTGCAGGTGAATCCCTGAGAAGAGGCTTTTGATTCACCAATTCAAAGTTTTACCCCTGACATACTGAAACCCTACGTTACACGTCTATATAACAACCTAAACGAAAAGAGAAACACTTTGGATAACAAAGTAAGTAATCAGATAAAGCAGACAGGACACAATAACATCTGACTGCTTTTTAAAAGATGGTTTTGTGCATAATTTTGTTGAATTTCTTTATAGTTCTAAGTACCACCACATAAAAAGAATCACAATACAATTTTTCACTCACTGGTTGGTCAGCTTACCTTCAGAGCATTCAGCTCTGTTGTGGTCGCTGTTACCGATGGTGCTGATACACAATTATTGGTAGCAGGAGCTGAAAAGGATGAAATGACAAAAAGAGCCAGAAGCATTGGGAGCAGCATCCATGAAGAGGTGGAGGTAGAGGATCCAGTCATGATGACAATAATAGATATAGACCTGAGAGCTTACGCTGAAATATTCTTTTAGATTTTCAGTCAATATTTTAATTCAAATAATTGAATAACAGGCTGTATTTTCAAGCTCAGATTCAGTCCCTGCAAAGGTGCTGTTAACTGTTTATACAGCTTTATCAGTTTTCGTCCCAAGTCTTGTTGCATGAACCTTCTACTGAGTTTGAGGATAGGTGATAGCTTGCCACCTTTTTAATACACCGGGTCGACACATTTCCGAACTTTGGGGAATCCCTACTTGTGTGTCCATTAGGTTATGCTCCCACACAGGATGTCCTTAGTCAATAGGACCCTGACATGGTGGCAAGACTGATACAGCATGTTTGTGCTCATGCTAGCCACATATCAGTGAGATCTCACTACTTATGACTGTCGCGGCATTTCCTCACCTCTGTGAAGAGCTGGCCGTCACTGTACAGAGGAAAATAAGTCAGATACTTTCTCTTTTGTAGTTTGGTGGCTGTGCACTGAAATCAGGTTTTATCCAGCCAGCAGCTCTGAGACTACGATGGTAGAACTTGGAGAAAATTTAATTTGATTGTATTTATACAGCTCCAAATCACAACAAGTTCATCATATTGTAATGATAATAATGTCGTTTATTGATCCCCATGGGGAAATTACTCTCTCTGCATTTGAACCATTCTCTCAGTGAAGCAGTGGGCAGCCTCTAAGCAGGCACTGTAAAGCGCTTTGAGTGCTCAGAAGAGTAGTAAAGCACTATATAACAACCAGTCCATTTACCATTTAGCAGTATATGCATGTAAATGTCACTTTCCAGTGATTATTTTCATGTTGACTTGTAATAAAATATCTCTGCTGTTACTGCAGTTGTAACTTTGCATACATTTCATCTTTTGGAGCATGAGAAGGACACAGTGGACTTTACAGTTCTGTGTAGCATAGCAGAGAAAACAAAAGACATGCATAGATTCATGCTTTTGTCTAGTTGGCTAAGAATACAATAATAGTATTTTTGTGGGCTAAGTGAATGACCAGTTGTATTATTTTGTTGGCCATTATATGCACAATGCCAGTTACAGAGATTGGGGACAGCTGCTCCAGACCATGCACCTGAACATGTAAAAGTGATGAGCACCTCTTTCATTGAATTTTGAGTGTTTTAATCAACCTTGTTACAGCTGTGGGAATCCACTCACTCGCTTACTGACTGAATTTGGTGGCAAAAAATGTTTTTGTGCTAATTTAAGAGCAGTTAAATCACACCGGTCCATCTTAACCAGGAACACTAAAGTAAGGGGCGGGAGGTGAACACAACCGGAGGGCTAATCTGTGCTTCTCTTTTTACTGTGTGAGAAAAGGGTGATGGAGAACACACTGTAGTGGAAGAATGGGTGAAACCGAAGACTCGGACTTACGGAGCTCAAGGCTGGAGCTGAACAACAACACCCTGATAACGACTGTGTTGAGTCTGTTCCTTCCCATTCCATGCAAGGCCACCTGGGTTGGCTGGAAGACTGTTTACTTAGCCTGGCAGGGCGAAGGACACTGTCTCAGCTGAACTATGGACACGCACACACATACATATACTGATAAGCACTCACTGACGCATCACCCTCCCTACCCCGGATCCAACGCTTACCTCTCCTCTGATGTGGACATCGGGTCAGCTGGAGGCGCAGTCGAAGATTGCAGCGGTCCCAGATCAGATGTACACACTGGAACTCTTTCCCATGTTGCTTGTCTGTGTTTATTGTGTTATGGTGTGTTGATATCTGTGCATTCCTGTATTATCCTTTTGTGTTGCACATTTCAATGTTTTTTTTCCTCGCTACCTGGCCTGACCTGTCTCCCCAATGTGATGTTTGTATTGTATGTACGGTCGGCAAGGTCTGTCATCTCGGTTGTGGGCAAAAGACCTGCAACTGACAAATAAAGGCTATCTCTCACAAGCTAGCAGTCTTGGCACAAGCAGCGAAAGCAGATATGAGGAGATGTGTGGAGATGAGAAATGAAATGAGAAGAAAAATTCTCCCTTGTTTTCTTGTGAACCTATAAACATACTGAAAAATTATGCAAGTAACTGACATTTGTTTGTTATAGAAATCTGCAACTTGCTGTTGTTTAGTAAGATAAAATGTGTCAGACAAAGTTGGATGAACAAATATTCATTTTCATGTAATTACTTGTGCTTTTGGAAACTGTAAAGTTTGACCTTTTATTATGGAAATAAATGTTGGCATTTAATAAAAGTCAAATTCACCCAAGAAAAGCTTAATAATCTTTCATGTTGTGTTCGGGTCCAATTTGACTGATTGCAACTTAAAAACACTCTTAAATATTGTTTTTACATCTGATTCCTCAGGCCTTCTACATCTAGACCAGCGGTCTCCAACCTTTTTTGCGCCACGGACCGGTTTATGCCCGACAATATTTTCACGGACCGGCCTTTAAGGTGTCGCGGATAAATACAACAAAATAAAACTAGTACCGGTACCGAAAAAAAGATTTATTCATAACACACGTGAAAAGACCCAGGAAAACCGAGTTAACGATAAAAACGATAACAAAATAACGCTGAAAACCGATAAAAACCCTGAAAACCATACATTTCACACCTGAGCCTCAACTCTCGCGGCCCGGTACCAAACGACTCACGGACCGGTACCGGTCCGAGGCCCGGGGGTTGGGGACCGCTGCTCCAGACCATCCACCTGAACATGTAAAAGTGATGAGCACCTCTTTCATTGAATTTTGAGTGTTTTAATCAACCTTGTTACAGCTGTGGGAATCCACTCACTCGCTTACTGACTGAATTTGGTGGCAAAAAATGTTTTTGTGCTAATTTAAGAGCAGTTAAATCACACCGGTCCATCTTAACCAGGAACACTAAAGTAAGGGGCGGGAGGTGAACACAACCGGAGGGCTAATCTGTGCTTCTCTTTTTACTGTGTGAGAAAAGGGGGGTGGAGAACACACTGTAGTGGAAGAATGGGTGAAACCGAAGACTCGGACTTACTTAACATTCTCTTATTAACTGAAATTAAAATCAAGCCTTTCAGAACCTTAACTCTGTGTTTTATGTGACAGAAAGAAATTACGGCAAACATCTCTAATTTGCACGTCTTCACCCGAGCCATGCAAATGATCAGTTCTGAATTTTGATCAGATTCTGGAACAGCATTCATTATGATTTTGGTAGAAGAACATTACATCAGGAACTGAAAACAAGCATGACCAAGTTTTCAGAGTTCACTAGAAGTGTTCAATACAAAGTGTATTTCACCCAGCTGCAGTGAAGGGTTGCTGCTGTGGTGAAGACAGATATTAATAAAGTGTCAAGATTAGCTTTATGAACCATCCCCATCCTTGCATTTTGAAACTAGACACTCTGTTCAGCTTACCATAATAAATGATCAGAATAAATGATCCTATTAAAATAAATACTAAATGAACATTGACGTTTTTGTAAAAACAAGTTTTGAGGAGTGATTTAAAAGCAGACAGCTTGCTAACTGCAGCTGCTCCATCCCTTTTGCATTGAGGCGGGCTGTGGGAAGAGTTAGGAGAGGTGGGGTTAGGTCAAAGTAATAAATAAAAGTTTAGATGAGGTTGGTATCTTAAACTGATTTAAACTGGTTTGGTATCTGGTGGCCAGTGTAGTGGAGCAAGGGTAGGAGGGATATGCAGTCTCTGATAAAGGTTTTGAAAAGACTGGAGGGGAAATATTCCTCTTCCATACTGGTCGATTGCTTGTCATCTTTATTTTAGTCATTAGACACCATCTTGCTCAATTATTCCATTACATTCCCCTGGAATTACCGACCAAGACACTTTGTTAATGTTGGTGGCAATGTGGGTGCAAACCTCACACAGAATTCCACTGATGAAGTAAAATGATAACAACGTGGCTTTGTTTCCTCTGCAAAACGAATTTTGCTTTGAAGGTTTTCAAGCTGCCGTGTGAAAGAAAGAAGACAAAAAGTTAAAAGATCATTTTTTTAAAAGAGGTATCGTGACAAACAAAACAAAATCTAGCACATTTTCGCACTAAAAGCCTAACATATCGTTCGTTTGTGACACAGACGAACTCAGCAGCGATTCTTAGAAAGTAAAACCACCTCGCCACATCTGAGAATTGCTGCTTTATCAGAGGGATACGAAATGGAAGAGTTCAGGAAGTTAGGGCGCACAGAGGTGCACGTCGCTTTGGTATCAATCTAGTCTCCAGTATAAATGAATTAAACTTAATTTTATACCCATAAATCTCCATTTGAACTGGTCTGTGTTATGTAATTCATTTTGCTTTGCTAGATGACCTCATACGCCTTTGTTAAAAAACAAAACTAATTACAAAAATGAAGCAGACAACTTTTCATCTTTCTTTCAACAACATGTTATAAAAAGGGTTGTAAAGTAACGTTTTGTGTATCTACAACATTTTGCGGTGTGATGTTGGCCCGCCCTTTGCAGCTATAACAGCTTCCTCTGGCAAGACCTTCCACGAGGTGCAGCTGCGTGTTTATGGGCCTTGCCGGCCTGACAGGTCTTAGTATTGCTTTACCCAGCTGTGCTAGCTAATTATAGGTCACTCTCCAACCTCTCTTTATTTTCAAAGATTCTTAAAATATCAGGTTTATTTGGTTTATTTAAAGCAGGGGTCTCAAGCTTAAATGAGCTGTGGGCCACTGCTATCACTGTCGTCTCCTGTGAGGGCCACTTCAGTGTTCAAGTAGCACAAAGAAACAAGCAAACAAGCAAATGAGAAAGCACAAACATTTCCAAAATTCTAATGTTTTGTTGTATTTTTAAAATTTCAAATTTTGTATAACAAGACAAATTTTTCCTCTCACTCTTAACTAACTGAAGCCTTTCATTAAACTACCAGTTAGACACTTTTTCTGTCCGGACCCGTGGCAGCACCTCTGCTATAATTCTGTTCCTATTTGTTGAAATTGAATGCAGACATAAGTGTACACATTAGTTTTTGACTGCTCACACGTGTGTACTCTCTGCTGCACATATTAAACCATTTTGTGCTTTTTAAAAGACGTATTTTAACATTGCACTCAACAACGAACAGAACAAGTAACTTCAAGGGTCAAACTGCGTTGTATTTATTCATGTCAATATATGGGGTCACAAGTATGGGTGGCGTGGGCCGCAAGTGGCCCCCGGGCCACGAGTTTGAGACCCCTGATTCAAATCATCACAGCGACAGTGATTCGGAAATCAGAGACTTTTAATATTAGGCTTCAAGCTTTCCCTTCTAATAAAGCATATAGTTAGGCCTGGATCAGGTGACCCTGTCACGCTGCACAGGCCTCGGCTGCTGGGGATTCCCATGATGCATTGAGCATTTCTTCTTCTCCTCGTTAGTAAAGAGTTGTGAACAAATGCATTTACTGAGACTTCAAAGACAAACTTCAGCTCTCAGCTTTACTTATTGCTTTTGCAATAGGAGTTGGGAAATTCAAATACAATTTCCATAACTGAACTTGTTTTTGCTTTTTTGTGATTTTAATAAATAAATCACCCTGTCTAATGTTTCTTTAACTTTATGGATGTTTTCTTCTTTCGGGACTTGATGAGCACTCGGGCCATCTTTTTATACATTTACAGCAGTTGTTGTACTCGTAGATGTGACAATGAGTTTTGTTTCTGATTCACCAAAAGTCACGTTTTCTAATGTTTTCTAATGTTTTTCTAATCTTTGCAGATCTTTAATTTGTGGAGCCTTTCATTCAGACCAAAGTTCACTCTAAATGTTCTGTAAGACCTTTTCATCTGAAGTTGCTGATATAAGTAAGGTCACCAAAAACACCAGGACACAAAATTATATTATATTATATTATATTATATTTATATATATTATATTATATTATATTATATTATATTATATTATATACTTTTTTTCCCCAAGCAGTTGAGTCGCACAGTCACAAATCTATTTTTACTCCTCTTGTTTTTATCTTGTTGCTTTCAAAGAGGATACGTAAATAAATTATATATTAAATATATATTTACTCATAATGTGCGTGCTGTGTGTGTGTGTGTGTGTGTTTGTGTGTGTGTTGTGTTGTGTGTTGTGTTGTGTGTGTGTGTGTGTTACTGTGTGTGTGTTTGTGTGTGTTTGTGTGTGTGTGTGTGTGTGTACTTGTTTGTCTTGAGTTTGCCAAATGTTATTGAAACAAGTGTAAAACACTGAAATTTCATCAGCAGTAATCGCAGAGTAAGGGCCTCGTATTTCTGCTGCCTAACCACAGCAGAAAGGGCAACTCTGCATTGTGTTTGCCACTTCCACTGTAGCTCAGCTTACTGGTTAAGTAACACAAACCCCACCTCCTCTGATGGACATAACCTACTGAGATGAACAGGTCTGATCCTATCTGGCCAGAAAGTAAAACAAGTATTTTCCCAAAATGTCTAAACAGAGAATGCCGACGGCGTCTTACTCATTTCACATCCTTTTGTGTTTATTTAGTAACACTTTCTTT
>NW_024583291.1:93249-100130 GCF_018398535.1 Haplochromis burtoni | reverse complement strand
ATAATATAGCAAAAAACAAAAACAAAACTCCGATGTACAAATCCTGGAATTACCTCACATTTGACTTAAGATAACGGAAATTAGTAACAATAATAATAAAAAAAAACCTACTTAGATTTTTACACATCTGGCATCAAAAATGTGTTTTTGGTGTGTGTGTCATCAACATGTAATCCATTTTTTTCTGACTGCAGGACTTTCAACTATTTGATGCAAACAAACACAACTTTCTAGGGGAACAACCTCACACCATCTCTAAGTATGTCTGTGGTTTGGGGTTTCTTTAATGCCTCGAGGTCTGGGAAACTTTGAAGCATGACACTTTGAAGATAATCTGAGGCCAACTGTCCAAAGTGTCAAAGGCTGAACACACGTTAACCTTTTCCTCAGAAAAACATTGAAAGCTAAAATGTATTTGCTGAATACCTAAATGAATGGAGGAGTTGATATTCCTTGTGATTTTGTGATTTTCAGCTTTATCTGTGGCTGATGAAAGTAAAATAAATTAAAAAAAATCAGCAAAAATGTGATGTAGCCGACTATCTAAACTGATATGGTTTATAACACATAAATATATCACATCGGTAGGATATGCATAACATAAAATGCTACAACAATAAATAATTTCTTAATTAAATATTTTTGTTTATAGCAAAGTGTGATATACAAATCTGTACCTGCCTCCTTGGGCTGTGTTTGAATTGTGTGAGCCGTTGTGGAGTGCTGTTTGGTTCATTTTCTTAAGCACACATCTGGTTGTGGTCCATCCACTCCACTGGGGCACAAACTTGGGTTCATCAGGACCCTACACCACCAGGCAGAAAAAAGGGAGCATATAAAAACACAAAAAATAAAGAAAGCAAGAAGACATCAACCACGGAGAAACAGAACCACAGACAGGGTCAGTTTGAATGTCTGAGCACACCCCAGACCCAGAAACACCTTCAGACAAAAAAACTGGTTGAGCCAAAGAAGAAAACTCCCCACCACAAGCCAAAGAACATCTGTCATGGTCCTCTGGTTTGCCTTGGGTTGCTGTCTTCACCCCCTCCCGCCAGGGCAGCGCCTTCTGCTGACTCATCATTCCTGATCATTCCAGCCTGTACTTAAGACCTGGGCGGCGTACTGTTCCTCCCTGGATCGTTGTACTTACCTCAGTTCGCGTAGTCTCTTCTTAGTGAATTCCCTTGTGTTTCCTGGCTTTCTTCAAACAGCTGTTTGTCCATCTCCTCATACAGATCTCCCTGGATCCTTCTTGGCTGAGGATCAGTGAGGATCTGCGTGGAGTAGATGGAGCACAGGGAGTGCAGAATTATTAGGCAAGTTGTATTTGTGAGGAATAATGTTATTATTGAACAACAACCATGTTCTCAATGAACCCAAAAAACTCATTAATATCAAAGCTGAATGTTTTTGGAAGTAGTTTTTAGTTTGTTTTTAGTTTTAGCTATTTTAGGGGGATATCTGTGTGTGCAGGTGACTATTACTGTGCATAATTATTAGGCAACTTAACAAAAAACAAATATATACCCATTTCAATTATTTATTTTTACCAGTGAAACCAATATAACATCTCCACATTCACAAATATACATTTCTGACATTCAAAAACAAAACAAAAACAAATCAGCGACCAATATAGCCACCTTTCTTTGCAAGGACACTCAAAAGCCTGCCATCCATGGATTCTGTCAGTGTTTGATCTGTTCACCATCAACATTGCGTGCAGCAGCAACCACAGCCTCCCAGACACTGTTCAGAGAGGTGTACTGTTTTCCCTCCTTGTAAATCTCACATTTGATGATGGACCACAGGTTCTCAATGGGGTTCAGATCAGGTGAACAAGGAGGCCATGTCATTAGTTTTTCTTCTTTTATACCCTTTCTTGCAGCCACGCTGTGGAGTACTTGGACGCGTGTGATGGAGCATTGTCCTGCATGAAAATCATGTTTTTCTTGAAGGATGCAGACTTCTTCCTGTACCACTGCTTGAAGAAGGTGTCTTCCAGAAACTGGCAGTAGGACTGGGAGTTGAGCTTGACTCCATCCTCAACCCGAAAAGGCCCCACAAGCTCATCTTTGATGATACCAGCCCAAACCAGTACTCCACCTCCACCTTGCTGGCGTCTGAGTCGGACTGGAGCTCTCTGCCCTTTACCAATCCAGCCACGGGCCCATCCATCTGGCCCATCAAGACTCACTCTCATTTCATCAGTCCATAAAACCTTAGAAAAACCAGTCTTGAGATATTTCTTGGCCCAGTCTTGACGTTTCAGCTTGTGTGTCTTGTTCAGTGGTGGTCGTCTTTCAGCCTTTCTTACCTTGGCCATGTCTCTGAGTATTGCACACCTTGTGCTTTTGGGCACTCCAGTGATGTTGCAGCTCTGAAATATGGCCAAACTGGTGGCAAGTGGCATCTTGGCAGCTGCACGCTTGACTTTTCTCAGTTCATGGGCAGTTATTTTGCGCCTTGGTTTTTCCACACGCTTCTTGCGACCCTGTTGACTATTTTGAATGAAACGCTTGATTGTTCGATGATCACGCTTCAGAAGCTTTGCAATTTTGAGACTGCTGCATCCCTCTGCAAGATATCTCACTATTTTTGACTTTTCTGAGCCTGTCAAGTCCTTCTTTTGACCCATTTTGCCAAAGGAAAGGACGTTGCCTAATAATTATGCACACCTGATATAGGGTGTTGATGTCATTAGACCACACCCCTTCTCATTACAGAGATGCACATCACCTAATATGCTTAATTGGTAGTAGGCTTTCGAGCCTATACAGCTTGGAGTAAGACAACATGCATGAAGAGGATGATGTGGACAAAATACTCATTTGCCTAATAATTCTGCACTCCCTGTACATGGAGTGTGTTTTTGCCACAGACTGAACGAAGAACCTGGAGCCCCCCTTCCCCAGATCACTGTATATGTATATATTTCGCTTGGTGTTGATATTAAATTCCCCCTTCGACTGCACAGTTTGAGACATGGCTCGCCCAGCGTGACAGCGTCATATCTGAAAAAAACAAACAAACACTTAAATGTTTGCTTTATTTCCTGTGTTTACTTTTACTAATAGCTCCATCTCTAATATCTCTCTGTGTGATAATAATGTCTGCTATAATGAGACACAACACGTTTCCTTATGAAATTTCTCCATGCCTGCAGTAGTGGGCCTACTGTTGCTTTTAAACAAATGTTAAACTGCATGTATCTGACTGTTTTGAAGCGGTTAAGTTAAATTATATTGTACATCAAATTATGTGTGCAGTGATTTCTGTTTTTATTTCAAAGGGGAGAGGTGTAACAATTAAAATGTGCACGTTGTTCAGTGAATGAATGAAATAATTCAACCATCTGTAGCTCCGTAGCAGAAAAGACCCCATCTGTTTTTCACATGTCAATTTCTACGTCCTGTCTTTGTCATCTCTACTTTATGAACTCACTCCTCAGACTGCTGTCACTGTCAGAGAAAGTGAGAAACTCCTTGTCCAAATCTTCCCCCACAGGCCTCTGGGATGTCTGTGCGTTCCCCTCTCCTCCTCTATTTCCCCCAACTCCAGGTAATGCTGCATCTTGCTTATTTGGCTGAGGTCAAAAGAGTCAACAAAGTGCATATCCACGTATACTCACAATGCTTACATATTAAAATTAAGTTCCTGGGAACCATCAGGTGAATGAAAGAAAGCTTCTTGTGATTCTCAGGTCAGAGGTGCTCCCATCATTACTGAGCTGCCAGAGCCAGACTGCACACTTCCTGCTTTCAGCTCATAGAACAACTTGAGTAGCACGTTTCCATGAAGCTGTTACCTGTAACGATAGATAGCATCAATCTCATGTCTTCATGATGAGCCTCTGAGATTAAAGTAAACTTTTATTATTTATTTAAATTGTACAAATTACTGTGAATGATGTTAAGCAAACTCTGTGTACTCAGGCTCTAATCATGCCCTGTTCTCCCTGCCTCAGCTCTTTCTGAGGGTCCTTGGCTTTAGAAAACATTGTTAGGAAAAACTTAACTTAACTGATCCAGCATGGTTTTATAATGATGCAAAAACAGCATTGTACGACATGTGCTGGGCTGGCTGGCAGGGTGATATCTGCAAAGTTCCTGGACTTATTAGCAACTGGTGATAATCGTTGGTAAGGACTGGAAGATGGAGACTTGTGGAAGCAAAGTCACCAGCCAAGGATACGTGGTTAGAATCGTCTCCTATGGCAGTTGGAGACACGATAACTGGCGCCTGATATCAGTCACCACCAACTGCTTAGACGGATGCACATTCTCATATAAAACTCTGTGAACTACTGGGAGAGGTTACTCTCTTCAGGGAAGTTGGCTGCAGCTGTGCCTGGTTTCTGAACACAAGAGATCCACGTACATGCTCATATTTAATCATCTAATGACTTAATAAACAACAATCACAAGTTAAGCCTTTTGGCTCGTCATTCCTCAAAGTACATCTGTTGTCACACTTTAATAATTATGTTGCTTTAACATCCATCCATTGGAGCCTGTCCAGCTTCCAGATTTATGAATGCATATAGAACATCTAAGGTATTTGTATTTGATTTTAGTTTTTGAGGTATTAAAGCATGTCAGTAAATGATATGTGAGTGACCCTTGATGTGACAGGTTTCCACAGTGGCCCTTAGTAATAGTTTGACTCACCTGCTTAAACGTTTGAAGAGTTTTGGATAAGGTTGTTTTTTTTGTTTCTTTCATTTGCTCAGAAGTTGTGGTTTAAATGACACCTCATTAAATGTCATCATTCATTCTGGCAGCATAGAGTAGATTCATGATAGCTAACCTACTTCCTTTTACTGAATTTTAATCTTCTCTCCATTTCTTTTTTGTTTCTCTGGAGGCCTGACTTGTTCCAAGATTTGAGCTTCCATGGAACATCGCAGAAAAACCTGTCAGTCAATTTGAAAAGTGAGAAAGGTCTTTATTTCTCAGTTCTGAAATGTTGACTAATTTATTGGTGGAAAGGGCTCTGTGTGGCCTGACCAACGTGATGGTGGTGATAGGGAGAGAGAAGAGCCGCTGGGTTGTCTTATCTTGTTTGGTTTGAATGCAGAAGCACAAAGTTTTCCACCAGTCTGTTTGTGAAAGTGAAAAATCACAATGTTTCTCTGAACAATCCACAATTCAGTGAATTCTTTTCACAAGAACAATGTTCCTCAAAATGTTTGCACTTTTTGAGGTTTCAGCTTTTTTTACTGCCTTCTTTGTGTCTCTCGGTAGTTGTACATTCATTAATAACTGAACTCAAACATCTGAGGGCTGCGATGTGTTCCTAATGAAACGCTTTGATTTTAGTGAAGTCACTGAGTTAAAGTATGTTCCAGGTTTACATGCACATAATTTTCCACAATCTCATCAGAAACTACTCTTGTTGAGTTGAATGAGAAGCAATGCAGCTTATCTTATTGCTGCTCTTTCTATGAGTGTAATGGGAAAGCCTCACAGCTGAACTTGCAGTAAAGAACGTTGATGAGATAGAATCTTAAGATTCCCCTGTTCAGTGTGTAGCTTATCCAGCTGGGGGAGTTCCAGTGTGGGATGTCACAGGGCTGAGACTACAAATGAATATATATTCATTTATATATACATTTAATTTTCTATCTATCTATCTATCTATAGATATGTAGATATATCTAGATAGATATGTGTGTGTGTGTGTGTGTGTGTGTGTGTGTGTGTGTGTGTGTGGTGTGTCTGTGTGTGTGTGTGTGTGTGTGTGTGTGTGTGTGTGTGTGTGTGTGTGTGTGTGAACAGAATCAACTTCTGGAGTTACTTACTTGGATGATTGAGCAGGACGGCACACATTTAGTTTTGCTCACTCAGAAGAATCAAGTTATTCTCAGTACTGTTTACTCACAATGTTGTGCTAACTTAGTTATTTTAAGTTCATTTTTTAAACTTTACTTTTAATTTTCCCCCCAGTTCTGTGGACAAATTAGATTTCCCTGTGTATGTATGCTCACCACCCAAGACTCTGTAGAGTCTTCAACAGCATCTTGAAGCACATGGCAAAGGCACACTTCATATAATTGAAGGGAATAAAATCTGCTGCCATCTTCATGATGAAGATGAAACAAAGACGTTTCAGGAAGATTATGACCCAAGAACAGCCAAAGAAAACTCTTAAATGGTTTCAGAGGAATAAAAAATAAAGCTGCGCGAATGGCCCAGCCAATCTCCTGACCTGAATCCAACTGAAAATCTATAAAAAGAACAAAAAAGAAAGTTTTTCCCCTCTCGCACCTGCAGGTGATTTGGGTCCTCTACCAGAGGCCTGGGAGCTTGAGGGTCCTGCAGTATCTTAGCTGTTCCTAGCACTGCGCTCTTCTGGACAGAGATCTCTGATGTTGATCCCGGGATCTGCTGGAGCCACTCGCCTAGCTTGGGAGTCACCGAGTGCTCCGATTAAGTTGAAAGTTGAAAGCCTTTGTCATTATACATAGTATAACGAAATTAGAAACGGCTCTATAAAAGTGCACACGTGCTTATAGCACATTATAAAAACTATACAATAATTTAACTATACACTTACTATAAATATAAATACACAGTACAGTACTGACAGAGACAGACCGGCAGAGAGTTGATGATATTTCAGTGCAGATTGCTTTTTGTACAAGTTTGAGGTGAGTACGGTGATGGCTTTGGGGAAGAAGCTGTCCCTGAGTCTGTTTGTTCTGGCCCTTATAGCGCCTGCCAGAGGGCAGTAGGTTGAAAAGATGGCAGCCGGGGTGGGTAGTGTCCTTTAAAATCTTTCTGGACCTACTAAGACAACGGGAGTTGTAGACAGCAGATAAATGGTAAATGGCCTGTATTTGTATAGCGCTTTACTTGGTCCTAAGGACCCCAAAG
>NW_024583291.1:85006-91426 GCF_018398535.1 Haplochromis burtoni | reverse complement strand
TGTACCTCTGGTGCAAATTACTGACCTCTGTCATCATTTTAGGTGGGGGAACTTGCACAATCGGTGGCTGACTAAATACTTTTTTGCCCCACTGTAACTAGGAGAGGTCTGCAGAGATGTGGAAGCCAAGGAATTTGAAGGACTCCACTCACTCTACACATTCTCTGTTGATGTGCAGGCGGGCAGGGGCAGTTCTGTTCTGCCTGAAGTGCAGGATGAGTTCCTTGGTCTTGGTGATGTTAAGTGCCAGGTTGGTTGATGCACACCATTCTCCCAGTCTCAGGACCTCATCTCTGTAAGCCGCCTCATTTCCCCCTGTGATCAGCCCCATCACTGTTGTGTCATCAGCAAATTTGACAATGATGTTCTCTGGGTGGGCGGGACTGCAGTCATACGTGTAGAGGGAGTAGAGTAGTGGGCTTAGTACACAGCCCTGGGGGGAGCTGGTGCTGAGAGTGTGAGGGGAAGAGAGGTGAGGACCCAGTTTCACCTGCTGGGGTCTGTTGACCAGGAAGTCCTTTATCCAAGAGCAGGTGGATGGCGGGAGCCCCAGGCTGGCTGACTTGGTGATCAAAATGTCTGGAATTATTGTGTTAAAGGCAGAGCTGAAGTCGATGAAGAGCATTCTGACATAGTTCCCCTGTTGTTCCAGGTGGCTCGGTGCTGTGTGCAGTGCGATGGCTATGGCGTCCTCAGTATGTGAATTGGTGTGGGTCCAGAGTAGGGGGGGAGGCAGGTTCTGATCATATTTCATTTAGTTGAACTTGAAATGTTTGTCAGTAGGTAAACAATTAGTATTGTACAGTCAGAAATATCAAGTTATTCTTAATACTGCAGACTTGCACTGTATAAGTCGTCCTAACAGTCATCTTAAGTAAGCTTTACTTTTTTGAGGCAACGAGTTTCCTTCATTTTTTTGAGTTCTGGGAACTAACAAGGCTGTACAGTGTACTCAAAATGAGTAAGTTGCCCTAACTTGGTCATCTTACGTAAACTTGATCCAATTTGTTTGAGTTCTGGGAACAAATGAGCTTGTACAGAGTACTCAAAATAAATAAGTTGTCCTAATTTAGTCATTTTTAGCTAAGCTTTACTCAATTTTTTTGAGTCAACGAGTTTCCTCAATTTTTTTGAGTTCTGGGAACTAATTAGATTTTACAGTGTGGGGTCTGACCCCAGCCTCTATGGATCTTGTGCTCAGAGCTTGTTCCTGTGCTGCCATGATTAGTGCCACTGTGCTGTCTTTCAGTCCAGCTTTGTCCAGCCACTGGAAGGATTTCTGCTTAGCGTACAGCCTCAGGGTGCTGGACTTATGGGTGAAACCCTCCATGCATGGTCAGGAGCTTCCTGGTCTTGATGTCGGTGGCTTCTATCTCCTCCTTTGTCCATCTTATTATCCCAGCAGGGGTGTGTTTCTTTGGAAAGGTATTTTATGTTCTCAAATGCCCCATCCATAGACATCCATAGACATCCATAGACATCCATAGACACTGGAATGCTTGATTTAGACCTCTATGTAGTAGCTTACGATGTAACCTGAAACCCCTTTTAACTCGATGCCATAATCTTCCAACCCATTCAAGCATTACGGCACCAACATCAGGAAAAATGTTCATGAGAAAATAGAGAAGTACCAGGGGAAACAGCAGTCCCAGTGGTAAAGGAGCTGTAACCCACAAACTGGAAGAGTGGGTCCTGCAGATACCAGGTACAACATCAGACTCTAACCAGTCCTACGATACAGCGGCGCTCTGTTAAGACAAGGAAGGCAAGGACTGACTTCCTAATCAAATCTAAAAATAGTCATAAACTAAAATGTACTACAGTAAAAATGATGTCTCACCTTTCATTTCAGCATCATAAAGCTCCTTCTCTGTTTGTATCTATCCTTTACATACCTGCCATCTTGTGGCTGCAGATGGCTATTGTCACAGGAAGCATTCACAAGAAACCTGATTGGTTCTTGCCATAATATGAATTCTAACAGTTGTTAAATAGGGCCGCCAGCTGTGTACCACCCTGACTTCTGCACTGATGATCCCAAATCCCATGAAGAAGGCAAGAAATTCCAGAGATGAACCCTGACAAGGCAAACCTGTGGGGTGAAACCATTTCAGGTGACAACGTCATGAAGCTCAGTGAGAAAAGTGCAAGGGTTTGCACTGTCAACAAAGCAAAGCGTGGCTCCTTTCAGGAATCTCAAATATAAAACACATTTAGAGTTACTGATCATTTTTTTCGACTATATTCCCCATTTGTTGTGGATTATGGAGTTGAAGCAGCAGCTGCAGAATGCTTTGACAAAAGTTGACATATTTCAGTTACTTCATTTCAAACCCTATTTACAGGAACATCATGATCAAAATCAGAGTTCAGAACAAGCAGGCAGTCTTTAAATAACAGAAGGGCTCATAAGCACATCGAACTAAGTAAAAAGCATGTGAAATACCAGCAGCAGGCCAGAACAACAACCTCTAACAACAAAAGACAGAGGAGGGAAGACGCAGTAAGAAATGCTTTTTCTAAGAGACTACATCACACGTGCACCATTAAAATGCATAGTTTATGTAAATGCTGTTAAGATGAATGGAAAATGGGTAAAAATAAATGGTCAGAAAATAGAGCTCAAACTATTTCTCTCGTGTGTTGTTATGTGTTCATAAGCGATTGTCTGTTCTTACTTAATTCACTTAATGTGCAGACTTTACCTGCTTGCTGCATACATGCTACTACTGCACATCCACCTAATGTATATGTTATATTATATAATGCCCCCCCCTTTTGCTCAAGTCAAGGAGCGTGTCAGGTTACATTTGATTGTGTGTTGTAACTATGCATGTGACGAATAAAGACCCTTGAACCTGAAACATGTGGCAGGATAATGTTTTTAAGTTTGATAGCTGTCCTTAAGTGATGTCACCTGAGTCAGGGTCAGCTGCCCTTTGAGTTATTAAAAGTGTAAATTGGTTGGTGTACATTTACACTGCTCAAATCTGCTGCATGCTAAAGGCTACCTCCATCACTGACTGCCCTGTTGGAGGTTGTGTTCAACTGCAGTAAACTTAGGCTTTGATAAAAAATAATAATAATGTCATTTATTCTCCTTCTTCATAGATTTTTATCCTTATTTTTAAACAGTGTGGTCTTGCAGACTGTCACCTATGGGACGGCAATAAGAGAAATTAACCAGGAAGGTGAAATGATAAAACCACTTAATAAAGCCACTACTCCACTTTTTGTCTGTATAAAGAGAAACTTAGTTTAAAAGCTACGGTGGATTTGGGGTGAAATATGCAGGTGAAACTGGTCAAACTGAAATTAAAATATTATCAAAAATATATTAAAAATGACTCTTTAATTTTAACTTCCCCAAACCACTTTCATTTTCTAGTGTGGTGAGTGTCTGTGATGCCTGGGATAGATTAGTATTGCTGTAAAGTACGAATGTAAAAGTAATACAGAGATCCATACATACATTTAAAACACTGATATCTGTAAATACTAACATGTCAAATTATCAGTCAGTTAATGTCTGCGTGATTATTATTATTATTTATTATTGTTGTTTTTGTTAATAATTGATTTTGGCAACTTCAGTCCTTCACAGATGGAACCAGTTTTCTGGTCATAACTCACAATATGAGCGGATGACTGGTGGACAGGTAAATAAATATGCCTCCTAATTAAAATAGCACTCGTAATTAGCACCGCTGCTACCTGAAACCAGCAGCACATTTCTAATCTCACACTCAGACAGGAGTACAGGGCGAGGATGCGAGTGCTTGTGGAAAGGTTGTACACACACTCTGTTTAGTCTAATAAAACCTCAGTTTTTTCTTTCATTGTGCACCTTTAAACAGCTAACAGTGCCCATGTAACCTGCAGCAAGGCAGCTATCAAAAATGTTGTCCTGCCCCCCAGGGCTCCGTTTCGGCATGTGCATTTTGTCCAGATGTGTGAACCTCTGTCCAGCACCTCTTTGTGTTTAGTTCTGTCTCTGACCCGCTTTCTTTTTATCAGTTCTTCCTCCTCTCCCCGATATCTCCAACTCTCCCTGAGCTCCTCTCTTCCTCCAGGTGATGACAGTGAAAAGGAGAGGTCCTGCATCCCAGGTGAGGATGAGTCAGTGCAGCCCAGCCAGTCTGCAGCAGAGGATCGTGGGTATCCATCATGCAGTGATGAACCTGGAAACATGAACTTCCAGTAGGACTCTCCTTTAAAGAGATAGACAGAGCCTGGAGAGAAAGAAAAGAAACTTCACTGAATTTAGTCTGGTTCTAGTTAAATTAAGTCAACTTTGTCCGTTTATTTGATCCTTTAATAGAAAGACCTCACACATGAATCAGATCCTCACCATTAGTGTCTGTAGTGATTCCATTCACACCCTCTTTGAGCAGTTGTGTCCAGGTGTCTCCTTGATTCTCTTGTTTGGCATCTCCAATTTTTCCCCACACAGCCCCCTCCTCCGGGTCCCAGACCAGGCCCCATCTCTCTAATGCTCCTGCTGCCTGCTCGTCATCATCGTCGTTATCAGTGTCTGCTAAATCTAAGCTGACGCCCGTCCTGAGAGCAGACAGGGGCTGAGGGTAGCCTTCTTGCAGAGACAGGTCCTTGAAGAGCCAGAACTGGTGACCTGCAGCGAGATGTCACATGAAAAGGTTAGTAAGCCAGTTCGATGATTCGCAGTGAAACACCATCGATTGTTTCAAAAAGGTTTAAGCTTGTCCACTGTGACTGCTTTGATGTATTATTTTGTGTTTACACTCTCACTTTATCATTGCATGCATGTTCTAGGCAGTGGATGTCTGTTGCCAAAGAAATAAGAAGGAAAGGTTTAAAAACCTGAAGCCACATCCAAGGCCAGATAAAGTTTAATAATTGGACACATCAGTTTTGATGCTGGAGAATTTAGTCCTTAACTGTGCTAACTGTATTTTGGTTATAGAGAATGTAATCTACAGCCAAACTGTAGGAGATGTTCAAAGATGCTATAGGACAGGTGCATGTAGGTCTTCTGAAAGTAGCAGGAAGTAAGTAATAATCTCATAAATCTCAACAAGTTCTGCTTTCTGAAGACATCACTATCTCTCAAACGTATCACTGCTTGCTTGAAAAGTAATTCAGGAATGGCTATAGGCAAATTTTATGAAAGAGACCATTTTGAAGAACACATTCAGTGTACTTCAGTGTGCAAAATGTAAAGGCTAGAAGAGATATGAGCTAAAAAAAAACTCACGTCAATCAATTGTTACAGAAATAAAGAAATAAGGAATCTTCTTAGATTTTTTAAACAGTTTCAGTAACGATTTTAATAGCCAGTCATGGTGCGTAATCTGCACTGACTGTTGTGGCCTTTACACCGTTTTACCCCTCTCACAAGTAGGTTACTGTACTGCACCACTGATAAAGATGATCGCATGATCCGAGCGCCTCTCCAGCACAGCTTGAAGATGAAGCAGGTCAGGGGGTAGACCCCTCCACAACCTCCTCACTGAAGAACCGCGCCCCGACACCAAGCCTCCGCCATTGACCCTCCACATCATCGGACCTGAAGCAATGACCCAATGAAAATAATGAATTGTGGTATCCTGTTACTATAGATACATCTTCCATAGTTAAACTACATAAACTACATTTATAAAAATCTGTTTTCAGACCTTTGAAGAAGAAAGTCTCTCCTCGAATCTTTGCCACAGCATCAAAACTGGTGTTACAGTGATCTATGGAGGGGCTGAAGGGCAGAAGCACACAGGGATACTTGTTAAAGGAATGTCGGGGTTTCATTTGGTTAACAGTAGTAGACAGCACAGCCATACTCTTTGTCCTCAGACAGGGGCAATTTTAGCCCATTTTTGGAAGCACCCCCAAAATGAATCAAAGCACCCCCAAAGATTTCTTACTTTTTTGACAATATTTGTTGTTTGTGTGACACACTACTAAAAATATAAAAAGCATACAGTACTTGGTTGAGACGTAACATTTTAACAACAAAAGTATAGATACACCCCCCCCCAAAATGGTTTGTTCCAGCTCGCCTCTCCCCTGATGGTGGCTGAGACACTGCGGAGCAGAGGTGGAAGTGCCTGGCTTAAAACAGGACATATTAGCTGCATTTAACCTTCAGTTACTCTTTATATAGTTAGATAGGAGTCAGACCATGTTTCTTTTTAGCTGAAAAACATTACACCAGGTAACCTGGGTGTAAAAAAAAAAATTGTTTTCCGGCGATGTTTGCTACCCTACAATCTGTCCTACACTGTAGTAAAATCAGTGACATTTGGTCGTCCTGTTGCTCCCATTGAAATGTATGCAGCCTATTTAAAACCTCAAACTTTAGATTGCCCGTAGCTGCTGTTGTTACCACTGTTCTGTTTTAAATCGATACTAACTAACTAACTGATCGAATGCCCATTAACCTTA